>NC_092566.1:11837500-12137500 GCF_037975245.1 Apostichopus japonicus | reverse complement strand
GATCAATCGAATGTGCGGTATCGTTCAATCGAATGTGCGGTATCGTTTAATCGAATGTGCGATACCGATCAATCGAATGTGCGGTAAAGATCATTCGAATGTTCGGTACCGATCAATCGAATGTGCGGTACCAATCAATCGAATGAGTGGTACCGATCTATAGAATGTGCGTTACCGTTCAAACGAATGTGCCTTGCCGATCAATCGAATGTGCGGTACCGATCAATCGAATGCTCGGTACCGATCAATCGAATGTGCGGTACCGATCAATCGAATGTTCCGTACCGATCAATCGAATGTGCGGTACCGTTCAATCGAATGTTCCCTACCGATCAATCGAATGTTTGGTATCGTTAAATCGAATGTGCGGTACCGATCAATGGAATGTTGAGTATCGATCAATGGAATGTTCGGTTCCGATAAATCGAATGTCCCGTACCGATCAATCGAATGTGCGGTATCGATCAATCGAATATGCGGTATCGATCAATCGAATGTTCGGTACCGATCAATCGAATGTGCGGTACCGGTCAATCGAATGTGCGGTATCGTTAAATCGAATGTGCGATACCGATCAATCGAATGTGAGGTATCGATCAATCGAATGGGCGGTATCGATCAATCGAATGTGCGGTATCGTTAAATCGAATGTGCGATACCGATCAATCGAATGTGCGGTAAAGATCATTCGAATGTTCGGTACCGATCAATCGAATGTGCGGTACCAATCAATCGAATGAGCGGTACCGATCTATAGAATGTGCGTTACCGTTCAAACGAATGTGCCTTGCCGATCAATCGAATGTGCGGTACCGATCAATCGAATGCTCGGTACCGATCAATCGAATGTTCCGTACCGATCAATCGAATGTTTGGTATCGTTAAATCGAATGTGCGGTACCGATCAATCGAATGTGAGTATCGATCTATCGAATGTGCGATACCGATCAATCGAATGTGCGGTACCGATCAATCGAATGTTCCGTACCGATTAATCGAATGTGCGGTACCGTTCAATCGAATGTTCCCTACCGATCAATCGAATGTTTGGTATCGTTAAATCGAATGTGCGGTACCGATCAATGCAATGTTGAGTATCGATCAATGGAATGTTCGGTTCCGATAAATCGAATGTTCCGTACCGATCAATCGAATGTGCGGTATCGATCAATCGATTATACGGTATCGATCAATCGAATGTGCGATACCGATGAATCGAATGTGCGGTATCGATCAATCGAATGTGCGGTATCGTTCAATCGAATGTGCGGTATCGTTTAATCGAATGTGCGATACCGATCAATCGAATGTGCGGTAAAGATCATTCGAATGTTCGGTACCGATCAATCGAATGTGCGGTACCAATCAATCGAATGAGCGGTACCAATCTATAGAATGTGCGTTACCGTTCAAACGAATGTGCCTTGCCGATCAATCGAATGTGCGGTATCGATCAATCGAATGTGCGGTACCGATCAATCGAATGTGCGGTACCGATCAATCGAATGTTCCGTACCGATCAATCGAATGTGCGGTACCGTTCAATCGAATGTTCCCTACCGATCAATCGAATGTTTGGTATCGTTAAATCGAATGTGCGGTACCGATCAATGGAATGTTGAGTATCGATCAATGGAATGTTCGGTTCCGATAAATCGAATGTTCCGTACCGATCAATCGAATGTGCGGTATCGATCAATCGAATATGCGGTATCGATCAATCGAATGTTCGGTACCGATCAATCGAATGTGCGGTACCGGTCAATCGAATGTGCGGTATCGTTAAATCGAATGTGCGATACCGATCAATCGAATGTGAGGTATCGATCAATCGAATGTGCGGTATCGATCAATCGAAGATGCGGTATCGATCAATCGAATGTTCGGTACCGACCAATCGAATGTGCGGTACCGATCAATCGAATGAGCGGTATCGTTAAATCGAATGTGCGATACCGATCAATCGAATGTGCGGTATCGATCAATCGAATGTGTGGTACCGATGAATCGAATGTGCGGTATCGATCAATCGAATGTGCTATACCGATCAATCGAATGTGCGGTATCGATCAATCGAATGTGCGGTATCGATCAATCGAATGTTCTGTACCAATCAATCGAATGTGCGGTACCGTTCAATCGAATGTTCGGTACCGATCAATCGAATGTGCAGTATCGATCAATCAAATATGCGGTATCGATCAATCGAAAGTGCGATACCGATCAATCGATTGTTCGGTAAAGATCAATCGAATGTTCGGTACCGATCAATCGAATGTGCAGTACCAATCAATCGAATGGGCGGTACCGATCTATAGAATGTGCGTTACCGGTCAATCGAATGTGGCTTGCCGATCAATCGAGTGTGCGGTACCGATCAATCGAATGTTCGGTACCGATCTATCGAATGTTCCGTACCGATCAATCGAATGTTTGGTATCGTTAAATCGAATGTGCGGTACCGATCAATCGAATGTTCCGTACCGATCAATCGAATGTTCCCTACCGATCAATCGAATGTTTGGTATCGTTAAATCGAATGTGCGGTACCGATCAATGGAATGTTGAGTATCGATCAATGGAATGTTCGGTTCCGATAAATCGAATGTTCCGTACCGATCAATCGAATGTGCGGTACCGATCAATGCAATGTTGAGTATCGATCAATGGAATGTTCGGTTCCGATAAATCGAATGTTCCGTACCGATCAATCGAATGTGCGGTATCGATCAATCGATTATACGGTATCGATCAATCGAATGTGCGATACCGATGAATCGAATGTGCGGTATCGATCAATCGAATGTGCGGTATCGTTCAATCGAATGTGCGGTATCGTTTAATCGAATGTGCGATACCGATCAATCGAATGTGCGGTAAAGATCATTCGAATGTTCGGTACCGATCAATCGAATGTGCGGTACCAATCAATCGAATGAGCGGTACCAATCTATAGAATGTGCGGTACCGTTCAAACGAATGTGCCTTGCCGATCAATCGAATGTGCGGTATCGATCAATCGAATGTGCGGTACCGATCAATCGAATGTGCGGTACCGATCAATCGAATGTTCCGTACCGATCAATCGAATGTGCGGTACCGTTCAATCGAATGTTCCCTACCGATCAATCGAATGTTTGGTATCGTTAAATCGAATGTGCGGTACCGATCAATGGAATGTTGAGTATCGATCAATGGAATGTTCGGTTCCGATAAATCGAATGTTCCGTACCGATCAATCGAATGTGCGGTATCGATCAATCGAATATGCGGTATCGATCAATCGAATGTTCGGTACCGATCAATCGAATGTGCGGTACCGGTCAATCGAATGTGCGGTATCGTTAAATCGAATGTGCGATACCGATCAATCGAATGTGAGGTATCGATCAATCGAATGTGCGGTACCGATCAATCGAATGAGCGGTATCGTTAAATCGAATGTGCGATACCGATCAATCGAATGTGCGGTATCGATCAATCGAATGTGTGGTACCGATGAATCGAATGTGCGGTATCGATCAATCGAATGTTCTATACCGATCAATCGAATGTGCGGTATCGATCAATCGAATGTGCGGTATCGATCAATCGAATGTTCTGTACCAATCAATCGAATGTGCGGTACCGTTCAATCGAATGTTCGGTACCGATCAATCGAATGTGCAGTATCGATCAATCAAATATGCGGTATCGATCAATCGAAAGTGCGATACCGATCAATCGATTGTTCGGTAAAGATCAATCGAATGTTCGGTACCGATCAATCGAATGTGCAGTACCAATCAATCGAATGGGCGGTACCGATCTATAGAATGTGCGTTACCGGTCAATCGAATGTGGCTTGCCGATCAATCGAGTGTGCGGTACCGATCAATCGAATGTTCGGTACCGATCTATCGAATGTTCCGTACCGATCAATCGAATGTTTGGTATCGTTAAATCGAATGTGCGGTACCGATCAATCGAATGTTCCGTACCGATCAATCGAATGTTCCCTACCGATCAATCGAATGTTTGGTATCGTTAAATCGAATGTGCGGTACCGATCAATGGAATGTTGAGTATCGATCAATGGAATGTTCGGTTCCGATAAATCGAATGTTCCGTACCGATCAATCGAATGTGCGGTACCGATCAATGCAATGTTGAGTATCGATCAATGGAATGTTCGGTTCCGATAAATCGAATGTTCCGTACCGATCAATCGAATGTGCGGTATCGATCAATCGATTATACGGTATCGATCAATCGAATGTGCGATACCGATGAATCGAATGTGCGGTATCGATCAATCGAATGTGCGGTATCGTTCAATCGAATGTGCGGTATCGTTTAATCGAATGTGCGATACCGATCAATCGAATGTGCGGTAAAGATCATTCGAATGTTCAATACCGATCAATCGAATGTGCGGTACCAATCAATCGAATGAGCGGTACCAATCTATAGAATGTGCGTTACCGTTCAAACGAATGTGCCTTGCCGATCAATCGAATGTGCGGTATCGATCAATCGAATGTGCGGTACCGATCAATCGAATGTGCGGTACCGATCAATCGAATGTTCCGTACCGATCAATCGAATGTGCGGTACCGTTCAATCGAATGTTCCCTACCGATCAATCGAATGTTTGGTATCGTTAAATCGAATGTGCGGTACCGATCAATGGAATGTTGAGTATCGATCAATGGAATGTTCGGTTCCGATAAATCGAATGTTCCGTACCGATCAATCGAATGTGCGGTATCGATCAATCGAATATGCGGTATCGATCAATCGAATGTTCGGTACCGATCAATCGAATGTGCGGTACCGGTCAATCGAATGTGCGGTATCGTTAAATCGAATGTGCGATACCGATCAATCGAATGTGAGGTATCGATCAATCGAATGTGCGGTACCGATCAATCGAATGAGCGGTATCGTTAAATCGAATGTGCGATACCGATCAATCGAATGTGCGGTATCGATCAATCGAATGTGTGGTACCGATGAATCGAATGTGCGGTATCGATCAATCGAATGTTCTATACCGATCAATCGAATGTGCGGTATCGATCAATCGAATGTGCGGTATCGATCAATCGAATGTTCTGTACCAATCAATCGAATGTGCGGTACCGTTCAATCGAATGTTCGGTACCGATCAATCGAATGTGCAGTATCGATCAATCAAATATGCGGTATCGATCAATCGAAAGTGCGATACCGATCAATCGATTGTTCGGTAAAGATCAATCGAATGTTCGGTACCGATCAATCGAATGTGCAGTACCAATCAATCGAATGGGCGGTACCGATCTATAGAATGTGCGTTACCGGTCAATCGAATGTGGCTTGCCGATCAATCGAGTGTGCGGTACCGATCAATCGAATGTTCGGTACCGATCTATCGAATGTTCCGTACCGATCAATCGAATGTTTGGTATCGTTAAATCGAATGTGCGGTACCGATCAATCGAATGTTCCGTACCGATCAATCGAATGTTCCCTACCGATCAATCGAATGTTTGGTATCGTTAAATCGAATGTGCGGTACCGATCAATGGAATGTTGAGTATCGATCAATGGAATGTTCGGTTCCGATAAATCGAATGTTCCGTACCGATCAATCGAATGTGCGGTACCGATCAATGCAATGTTGAGTATCGATCAATGGAATGTTCGGTTCCGATAAATCGAATGTTCCGTACCGATCAATCGAATGTGCGGTATCGATCAATCGATTATACGGTATCGATCAATCGAATGTGCGATACCGATGAATCGAATGTGCGGTATCGATCAATCGAATGTGCGGTATCGTTCAATCGAATGTGCGGTATCGTTTAATCGAATGTGCGATACCGATCAATCGAATGTGCGGTAAAGATCATTCGAATGTTCAATACCGATCAATCGAATGTGCGGTACCAATCAATCGAATGAGCGGTACCAATCTATAGAATGTGCGTTACCGTTCAAACGAATGTGCCTTGCCGATCAATCGAATGTGCGGTATCGATCAATCGAATGTGCGGTACCGATCAATCGAATGTGCGGTACCGATCAATCGAATGTTCCGTACCGATCAATCGAATGTGCGGTACCGTTCAATCGAATGTTCCCTACCGATCAATCGAATGTTTGGTATCGTTAAATCGAATGTGCGGTACCGATCAATGGAATGTTGAGTATCGATCAATGGAATGTTCGGTTCCGATAAATCGAATGTTCCGTACCGATCAATCGAATGTGCGGTATCGATCAATCGAATATGCGGTATCGATCAATCGAATGTTCGGTACCGATCAATCGAATGTGCGGTACCGGTCAATCGAATGTGCGGTATCGTTAAATCGAATGTGCGATACCGATCAATCGAATGTGAGGTATCGATCAATCGAATGTGCGGTATCGATCAATCGAAGATGCGGTATCGATCAATCGAATGTTCGGTACCGACCAATCGAATGTGCGGTACCGATCAATCGAATGAGCGGTATCGTTAAATCGAATGTGCGATACCGATCAATCGAATGTGCGGTATCGATCAATCGAATGTGTGGTACCGATGAATCGAATGTGCGGTATCGATCAATCGAATGTGCTATACCGATCAATCGAATGTGCGGTATCGATCAATCGAATGTGCGGTATCGATCAATCGAATGTTCTGTACCAATCAATCGAATGTGCGGTACCGTTCAATCGAATGTTCGGTACCGATCAATCGAATGTGCAGTATCGATCAATCAAATATGCGGTATCGATCAATCGAAAGTGCGATACCGATCAATCGATTGTTCGGTAAAGATCAATCGAATGTTCGGTACCGATCAATCGAATGTGCAGTACCAATCAATCGAATGGGCGGTACCGATCTATAGAATGTGCGTTACCGGTCAATCGAATGTGGCTTGCCGATCAATCGAGTGTGCGGTACCGATCAATCGAATGTTCGGTACCGATCTATCGAATGTTCCGTACCGATCAATCGAATGTTTGGTATCGTTAAATCGAATGTGCGGTACCGATCAATCGAATGTTCCGTACCGATCAATCGAATGTTCCCTACCGATCAATCGAATGTTTGGTATCGTTAAATCGAATGTGCGGTACCGATCAATGGAATGTTGAGTATCGATCAATGGAATGTTCGGTTCCGATAAATCGAATGTTCCGTACCGATCAATCGAATGTGCGGTATCGATCAATCGAATATGCGGTATCGATCAATCGAATGTTCGGTACCGACCAATCGAATGTGCGGTACCGATCAATCGAATGTGTGGTACCGATGAATCGAATGTGCGGTATCGTTAAATCGAATGTGCGATACCGATCAATCGAATGTGCCGTATCGATCAATCGAATGTGCGGTATCGATCAATCGAATGTGCGGTATCGTTAAATCGAATGTGTGATACCGATCAATCGAATGTGCGGTATCGATCAATCGAATGTTCCGTACCGATCAATCGAATGTGCGGTACCGTTCAATCGAATGTTCTGTACCGATCAATCGAATGTTTGGTATCGTTAAATCGAATGTTTGGTATCGATCAATCGAATGTGCGGTACCGATCAATCGAATGTGCGGTACCGATGAATCGAATGTGCGGTATCGATCAATCGAATGTGCGATACCGATGAATCGAATGTGCGGTACCGATAAATCGAATGTGCGGTACCGATCAATGGAATGTTTGGTATCGTTAAATCGAATGTGCGGTACCGTTAGTTCGAACGTGCGGTTCCGATCAATCGATTGTGCGGTAAAGATCATTCGAATGTTCGGTACCGATCAATCGAATGAGCGGTACCGATCTATAGAATGTGCGTTACCGTTCAAACGAATGTGCCTTGCCGATGAATCGAATGTGCGGTACCGATCAATCGAATGCTCGGTACCGATCTATCGAATGTTCCGTACCGATCTATCGAATGTTTGGTATCGTTAAATCGAATGTGCGGTACCGATCAATCGAATGTGAGTATCGATCTATCGAATGTGCGATACCGATCAATCGAATGTGCGGTACCGATCAATCGAATGTGCGGTATCGTTAAATCGAATGTGCGATACCGATCAATCGAATGTGCGGTATCGATCAATCGAATGTGTGGTACCGATGAATCGAATGTGCGGTATCGATCAATCGAATGTGCGATACCGATCAATCGAATGTGCGGTATCGATCAATCGAATGTGCGGTATCGATCAATCGAATGTTCTGTACCAATCAATCGAATGTGCGGTACCGTTTAATCGAATGTTCCGTACCGATCAATCGAATGTGCAATATCGATCAATCAAATATGCGGTATCGATCAATCGAAAGTGCGATACCGATCAATCGATTGTTTTGTAAAGATCAATCTAATGTTCGGTACCGATCAATCGAATGTGCAGTACCAATCAATCGAATGTGCGGTACCGATCTATAGAATGTGCGTTACCGGTCAATCGAATGTGCGGTACCGATCTATAGAATGTGCGGTACCGGTCAATCGAATGTGCCTTGCCGATCAATTGAATATGCGGTATCGATCAATCGAATGTTCGGTACCGATCAATCGAATGTGCGTTACCGATCAATCGAATGTGCGGTATCGTTAAATCGAATGTGCGATACCGATCAATCGAATGTGAGGTATCGATCAATCGAATGTGCGGTATCGATCAATCGAAGATGCGGTATCGATCAATCGAATGTTCGGTACCGACCAATCGAATGTGCGGTACCGATCAATCGAATGTGCGGTATCGATGAATCGAATGTGTGGTACCGATGAATCGAATGTGCGGTATCAATCAATCGAATGTGCGATACCGATCAATCGAATGTGCGGGATCGATCAATCGAATGTGCGGTATCGATCAATCGAATGTTCTGTACCAATCAATCGAATGTGCGGTACCGTTCAATCGAATGTTCCGTACCGATCAATCGAATGTGCAGTATCGATTAATCAAATATGCGGTATCGATCAATCGAAAGTGCGATACCGATCAATCGATTGTTCGGTAAAGATCAATCGAATGTTCGGTACCGATCAATCGAATGTGCAGTACCGATCAATCGAATGTGCGGTACCGATCTATAGAATGTGCGTTACCGGTCAATCGAATGTGCCTTGCCGATCAATCGAGTGTGCGGTACCGATCAATCGAATGTTCGGTACCGATCTATCGAATGTTCGGTACCGATCTATCGAATGTTCCGTACCGATCAATCGAATGTTTGGTATCGTTAAATCGAATGTGCGGTACCGATCAATCGAATGTGAGTATCGATCTATCGAATGTGCGATACCGATCAATCGAATGTGCGGTACCGATCAATCGAATGTTCCGTACCGATTAATCGAATGTGCGGTACCGTTCAATCGAATGTTCCCTACCGATCAATCGAATGTTTGGTATCGTTAAATCGAATGTGCGGTACCGATCAATGCAATGTTGAGTATCGATCAATGGAATGTTCGGTTCCGATAAATCGAATGTTCCGTACCGATCAATCGAATGTGCAGTATCGATCAATCGAATATACGGTATCGATCAATCGAATGTTCGGTACCGATCAATCGAATGTGCGGTACCGGTCAATCGAATGTGCGGTATCGTTAAATCGAATGTGCGATACCGATCAATCGAATGTGAGGTATCGATCAATCGAATGTGCGGTATCGATCAATCGAAGATGCGGTATCGATCAATCGAATGTTCGGTACCGACCAATCGAATGTGCGGTACCGATCAATCGAATGAGCGGTATCGCTAAATCGAATGTGCGATACCGATCAATCGAATGTGCGGTATCGATCAATCGAATGTGTGGTACCGATGAATCGAATGTGCGGTATCGATCAATCGAATGTGCGATACCGATCAATCGAATGTGCGGTATCGATCAATCGAATGTGCGGTATCGATCAATCGAATGTTCTGTACCAATCAATCGAATGTGCGGTACCGTTCAATCGAATGTTCCGTACCGATCAATCGAATGTGCAATATCGATCAATCAAATATGCGGTATCGATCAATCGAAAGTGCGATACCGATCAATCGATTGTTTTGTAAAGATCAATCTAATGTTCGGTACCGATCAATCGAATGTGCAGTACCAATCAATCGAATGTGCGGTACCGATCTATAGAATGTGCGTTACCGGTCAATCGAATGTGCGGTACCGATCTATAGAATGTGCGTTACCGGTCAATCGAATGTGCCTTGCCGATCAATTGAATATGCGGTATCGATCAATCGAATGTTCGGTACCGATCAATCGAATGTGCGTTACCGATCAATCGAATGTGCGGTATCGTTAAATCGAATGTGCGATACCGATCAATCGAATGTGAGGTATCGATCAATCGAATGTGCGGTATCGATCAATCGAAGATGCGGTATCGATCAATCGAATGTTCGGTACCGACCAATCGAATGTGCGGTACCGATCAATCGAATGTGCAGTATCGATGAATCGAATGTGTGGTACCGATGAATCGAATGTGCGGTATCAATCAATCGAATGTGCGATACCGATCAATCGAATGTGCGGGATCGATCAATCGAATGTGCGGTATCGATCAATCGAATGTTCTGTACCAATCAATCGAATGTGCGGTACCGTTCAATCGAATGTTCCGTACCGATCAATCGAATGTGCAGTATCGATGAATCAAATATGCGGTATCGATCAATCGAAAGTGCGATACCGATCAATCGATTGTTCGGTAAAGATCAATCGAATGTTCGGTACCGATCAATCGAATGTGCAGTACCGATCAATCGAATGTGCGGTACCGATCTATAGAATGTGCGTTACCGGTCAATCGAATGTGCCTTGCCGATCAATCGAGTGTGCGGTACCGATCAATCGAATGTTCGGTACCGATCTATCGAATGTTCGGTACCGATCTATCGAATGTTCCGTACCGATCAATCGAATGTTTGGTATCGTTAAATCGAATGTGCGATACCGATCAATCGAATGTGAGTATCGATCTATCGAATGTGCGATACCGATCAATCGAATGTGCGGTACCGATCAATCGAATGTTCCGTACCGATTAATCGAATGTGCGGTACCGTTCAATCGAATGTTCCCTACCGATCAATCGAATGTTTGGTATCGTTAAATCGAATGTGCGGTACCGATCAATGCAATGTTGAGTATCGATCAATGGAATGTTCGGTTCCGATAAATCGAATGTTCCGTACCGATCAATCGAATGTGCAGTATCGATCAATCGAATATACGGTATCGATCAATCGAATGTTCGGTACCGATCAATCGAATGTGCGGTACCGGTCAATCGAATGTGCGGTATCGTTCAATCGAATGTGCGATACCGATCAATCGAATGTGAGGTATCGATCAATCGAATGTGCGGTATCGATCAATCGAAGATGCGGTATCGATCAATCGAATGTTCGGTACCGACCAATCGAATGTGCGGTACCGATCAATCGAATGAGCGGTATCGCTAAATCGAATGTGCGATACCGATCAATCGAATGTGCGGTATCGATCAATCGAATGTGTGGTACCGATGAATCGAATGTGCGGTATCGATCAATCGAATGTGCTATACCGATCAATCGAATGTGCGGTATCGATCAATCGAATGTGCGGTATCGATCAATCGAATGTTCTGTACCAATCAATCGAATGTGCGGTACCGATCAATCGAATGTGCAGTATCGATCAATCAAATATGCGGTATCGATCAATCGAAAGTGCGATACCGATCAATCGATTGTTCGGTAAAGATGAATCGAATGTTCGGTACCGATCAATCGAATGTGCAGTACCGATCAATCGAATATGCGGTATCGATCAATCGAATGTTCGGTACCGACCAATCGAATGTTCCGTACCGATCAATCGAATGTGCGGTATAGTTAAATCGAATGTGCGATACCGATCAATCGAATGTGCGGTATCGATGAATCGAATGTGTGGTACCGATCAATCGAATGTGCGGCATCGTTCAATCGAATGTGCGATACCGATCAATCGAATGTGCGGTATCGATCAATCGAATGTGCGGTATCGATCAATCGAATGTGCGGTATCGTTAAATCGAATGTGCGATACCGATCAATCGAACGTGCGGTATCGATCAATCGAATGTTCCGTACCGATCATTCGAATGTTTGGTATCGTTAAATCGAATGTTTGGTATCGATCAATCGAATGTGCGGTACCGATCAATCGAATGTGCGGTACCGATCAATCGAATGTGCGGTACAGATCAATCGAATGTTCGGTTCCGATCAATCGAAAGTGCGGTACCGATCAATGGAATGTTTGGTATCGCTAAATCGAATGTTTGGTACCGTAATTTCGAATGTGCGGTTCCGATCAATCGATTGTGCGGTACAGATCAGTAGAAAGTTCGGTAACGATCAATCGAATGTGCTGTACCAATCAATCGAATTTACGGTACCGATCTATAGAATGTGCGTTACCGGTCAATCGAATGTGCCTTGCCGATCAATCGAATGTGCGGTACCGATCAATCGAATGTTCGGTATCGATCTATCGAATGTTCCGTACCGATCAATCGAATGTTTGGTATCGCTAAATCGAATGTGCGGTACCGATAAATCGAATGTTGAGTATCGATCAATGGAATGTTTGGTATCGTTAAATCGAATGTGCGGTACTGTTAGTTCGAATGTGCGGTTCCGATCAAACGATTGTGCGGTAAAGATCAATCGAATGTTCGGTACCGATCAATCGAATGTGCGGTACCAATCAATCGAATGTGCGGTACCGATTTATAGAATGTGCGTTACCGGTCAATCGAATGTGCCTTGCCGATCAATCGAGTGTGCGGTACCGATCAATCGAATGTTCGGTACCGATCTATCGAATGTTCCGTACCGATCAATCGAATGTTTGGTATCGTTAAATCGAATGTGCGGTACCGATCAATCGAATGTGAGTATCGATCTATCGAATGTGCGATACCGATCAATCGAATGTGCGGTACCGATCAATATAATGATCCGTACCGATCAATCGAATGTGCGGTACCGTTCAATCGATTGTTCCCTACCGATCAATCGAATGTTTGGTATCGTTAAACCGAATGTGCGGTACCGATCAATGGAATGTTGAGTATCGATCAATGGAATGTTCGGTACCGATCAATCGAATGTGCGGAACCGTTAAATCGAATGTTCCCTACCGATCAATCGAATGTTGGTATCGTTAAACCGAATGTGCGGTACCGATCAATGGAATGTTGAGTATCGATCAATGGAATGTTCGGTTCCGATAAATCGAATGTTCCGTACCGATCAATCGAATGTGCGGTATCGATCAATCGAATATGCGGTATCGATCAATCGAATGTTCGGTACCGATCAATCGAATGTTCCGTACCGATCAATCGAATGTTTGGTATCGTTAAATCGAATGTGCGGTATCGATCAATCGAATGTGCGGTATCGATCAATCGAATATGCGGTATCGATCAATCGAATGTTCGGTACCGACCAATCGAATGTGCGGTACCGATCAATCGAATGTTTGGTATCGTTAAATCGAATGTGCGATACCGATCAATCGAATGTGCGGTATCGATCAATCGAATGTGCGATACCGATCAATCGAATGTGCGATATCGATCAATCGAATGTGCGGTATCGATCAATCGAATGTTCCGTACCAATCAATCGAATGTGCGGTACCGTTCAATCGAATGTTCCGTACCGATCAATCGAATGTGCAGTATCGATCAATCAAATATGCGGTATCGATCAATCGAAAGTGCGATACCGATCAATCGATTGTTCGGTAAAGATCAATCGAATCTTCGGTACCGATCAATCGAATGTGCAGTACCAATCAATCGAATGTGCGGAACCGATCTATAGAATGTGCGGTATCGATCAATCGAATGTTCGGTACCGATCAATCGAATGTTCCGTACCGATCAATCGAATGTGCGGTACCGTTCAATCGAATGTTCCCTACCGATCAATCGAATGTTTGGTATCGTTAAATCGAATGTGCGGTACCGATCAATGGAATGTTGAGTATCGATCAATGGAATGTTCGGTTTCGATAAATCGAATGTTCCGTACCGATCAATCGAATGTGCGGTATCGATCAATCGAATGTGCGGTATCGATCAATCGAATGTGCGGTATCGTTAAATCGAATGTGCGATACCGATCAATCGAACGTGCGGTATCGATCAATCGAATGTTCCGTACCGATCATTCGAATGTTTGGTATCGTTAAATCGAATGTTTGGTATCGATCAATCGAATGTGCGGTACCGATCAATCGAATGTGCGGTACCGATCAATCGAATGTGCGGTACAGATCAATCGAATGTTCGGTTCCGATCAATCGAAAGTGCGGTACCGATCAATGGAATGTTTGGTATCGCTAAATCGAATGTTTGGTACCGTAATTTCGAATGTGCGGTTCCGATCAATCGATTGTGCGGTACAGATCAGTAGAAAGTTCGGTAACGATCAATCGAATGTGCGGTACCAATCAATCGAATTTGCGGTACCGATCTATAGAATGTGCGTTACCGATCAATCGAATGTGCCTTGCCGATCAATCGAATGTGCGGTACCGATCAATCGAATGTTCGGTACCGATCTATCGAATGTTCCGTACCGATCAATCGAATGTTTGGTATCGCTAAATCGAATGTGCGGTACCGATAAATCGAATGTTGAGTATCGATCAATGGAATGTTTGGTATCGTTAAATCGAATGTGCGGTACTGTTAGTTCGAATGTGCGGTTCCGATCAAACGATTGTGCGGTAAAGATCAATCGAATGTTCGGTACCGATCAATCGAATGTGCGGTACCAATCAATCGAATGTGCGGTACCGATTTATAGAATGTGCGTTACCGGTCAATCGAATGTGCCTTGCCGATCAATCGAGTGTGCGGTACCGATCAATCGAATGTTCGGTACCGATCTATCGAATGTTCCGTACCGATCAATCGAATGTTTGGTATCGTTAAATCGAATGTGCGGTACCGATCAATCGAATGTGAGTATCGATCTATCGAATGTGCGATACCGATCAATCGAATGTGCGGTACCGATCAATATAATGATCCGTACCGATCAATCGAATGTGCGGTACCGTTCAATCGATTGTTCCCTACCGATCAATCGAATGTTTGGTATCGTTAAACCGAATGTGCGGTACCGATCAATGGAATGTTGAGTATCGATCAATGGAATGTTCGGTACCGATCAATCGAATGTGCGGAACCGTTAAATCGAATGTTCCCTACCGATCAATCGAATGTTGGTATCGTTAAACCGAATGTGCGGTACCGATCAATGGAATGTTGAGTATCGATCAATGGAATGTTCGGTTCCGATAAATCGAATGTTCCGTACCGATCAATCGAATGTGCGGTATCGATCAATCGAATATGCGGTATCGATCAATCGAATGTTCGGTACCGATCAATCGAATGTTCCGTACCGATCAATCGAATGTTTGGTATCGTTAAATCGAATGTGCGGTATCGATCAATCGAATGTGCGGTATCGATCAATCGAATATGCGGTATCGATCAATCGAATGTTCGGTACCGACCAATCGAATGTGCGGTACCGATCAATCGAATGTTTGGTATCGTTAAATCGAATGTGCGATACCGATCAATCGAATGTGCGGTATCGATCAATCGAATGTGCGATACCGATCAATCGAATGTGCGATATCGATCAATCGAATGTGCGGTATCGATCAATCGAATGTTCCGTACCAATCAATCGAATGTGCGGTACCGTTCAATCGAATGTTCCGTACCGATCAATCGAATGTGCAGTATCGATCAATCAAATATGCGGTATCGATCAATCGAAAGTGCGATACCGATCAATCGATTGTTCGGTAAAGATCAATCGAATCTTCGGTACCGATCAATCGAATGTGCAGTACCAATCAATCGAATGTGCGGAACCGATCTATAGAATGTGCGGTATCGATCAATCGAATGTTCGGTACCGATCAATCGAATGTTCCGTACCGATCAATCGAATGTGCGGTACCGTTCAATCGAATGTTCCCTACCGATCAATCGAATGTTTGGTATCGTTAAATCGAATGTGCGGTACCGATCAATGGAATGTTGAGTATCGATCAATGGAATGTTCGGTTTCGATAAATCGAATGTTCCGTACCGACCAATCGAATGTGCGGTATCGATCAATCGAATATGCGGTATTGATCAATCGAATGTTCGGTACCGACCAATCGAATGTGCGGTACCGATCAATCGAATGTGCGGTATAGTTAAATCGAATGTGCGATACCGATCAATCGAATGTGCGGTATCGATCAATCGAATGTGCGGTATCGTTCAATCGAATGTGCGATACCGATCAATCGAATGTGCGGTATCGATCAATCGAATGTGCGGTATCGATCAATCGAATGTGCGGTATCGTTAAATCGAATGTGCGATACCGATCAATCGAACGTGCGGTATCGATCAATCGAATGTTCCGTACCGATCATTCGAATGTTTGGTATCGTTAAATCGAATGTTTGGTATCGATCAATCGAATGTGCGGTACCGATCAATCGAATGTGCGGTACCGATCAATCGAATGTGCGGTACAGATCAATCGAATGTTCGGTTCCGATCAATCGAAAGTGCGGTACCGATCAATGGAATGTTTGGTATCGCTAAATCGAATGTTTGGTACCGTAATTTCGAATGTGCGGTTCCGATCAATCGATTGTGCGGTACAGATCAGTAGAAAGTTCGGTAACGATCAATCGAATGTGCGGTACCAATCAATCGAATTTGCGGTACCGATCTATAGAATGTGCGTTACCGATCAATCGAATGTGCTTTGCCGATCAATCGAATGTGCGGTACCGATCAATCGAATGTTCGGTACCGATCTATCGAATGTTCCGTACCGATCAATCGAATGTTTGGTATCGCTAAATCGAATGTGCGGTACCGATAAATCGAATGTTGAGTATCGATCAATGGAATGTTTGGTATCGTTAAATCGAATGTGCGGTACTGTTAGTTCGAATGTGCGGTTCCGATCAAACGATTGTGCGGTAAAGATCAATCGAATGTTCGGTACCGATCAATCGAATGTGCGGTACCAATCAATCGAATGTGCGGTACCGATTTATAGAATGTGCGTTACCGGTCAATCGAATGTGCCTTGCCGATCAATCGAGTGTGCGGTACCGATCTATCGAATGTTCCGTACCGATCAATCGAATGTTTGGTATCGTTAAATCGAATGTGCGGTACCGATCAATCGAATGTGAGTATCGATCTATCGAATGTGCGATACCGATCAATCGAATGTGCGGTACCGATCAATATAATGATCCGTACCGATCAATCGAATGTGCGGTACCGTTCAATCGATTTTTCCCTACCGATCAATCGAATGTTTGGTATCGTTAAACCGAATGTGCGGTACCGATCAATGGAATGTTGAGTATCGATCAATGGAATGTTCGGTACCGATCAATCGAATGTGCGGTACCGTTAAATCGAATGTTCCCTACCGATCAATCGAATGTTGGTATCGTTAAACCGAATGTGCGGTACCGATCAATGGAATGTTGAGTATCGATCAATGGAATGTTCGGTTCCGATAAATCGAATGTTCCGTACCGATCAATCGAATGTGCGGTATCGATCAATCGAATATGCGGTATCGATCAATCGAATGTTCGGTACCGATCAATCGAATGTTCCGTACCGATCAATCGAATGTTTGGTATCGTTAAATCGAATGTGCGGTATCGATCAATCGAATGTGCGGTATCGATCAATCGAATATGCGGTATCGATCAATCGAATGTTCGGTACCGACCAATCGAATGTGCGGTACCGATCAATCGAATGTTTGGTATCGTTAAATCGAATGTGCGATACCGATCAATCGAATGTGCGGTATCGATCAATCGAATGTGCGATACCGATCAATCGAATGTGCGATATCGATCAATCGAATGTGCGGTATCGATCAATCGAATGTTCCGTACCAATCAATCGAATGTGCGGTACCGTTCAATCGAATGTTCCGTACCGATCAATCGAATGTGCAGTATCGATCAATCAAATATGCGGTATCGATCAATCGAAAGTGCGATACCGATCAATCGATTGTTCGGTAAAGATCAATCGAATCTTCGGTTCCGATCAATCGAATGTGCAGTACCAATCAATCGAATGTGCGGAACCGATCTATAGAATGTGCGGTATCGATCAATCGAATGTTCGGTACCGATCAATCGAATGTTCCGTACCGATCAATCGAATGTGCGGTACCGTTCAATCGAATGTTCCCTACCGATCAATCGAATGTTTGGTATCGTTAAATCGAATGTGCGGTACCGATCAATGGAATGTTGAGTATCGATCAATGGAATGTTCGGTTTCGATAAATCGAATGTTCCGTACCGATCAATCGAATGTGCGGTATCGATCAATCGAATATGCGGTATTGATCAATCGAATGTTCGGTACCGACCAATCGAATGTGCGGTACCGATCAATCGAATGTGCGGTATAGTTAAATCGAATGTGCGATACCGATCAATCGAATGTGCGGTATCGATGAATCGAATGTGTGGTACCGATCAATCGAATGTGCGGTATCGTTCAATCGAATGTGCGATACCGATCAATCGAATGTGCGGTATCGATCAATCGAATGTGCGGTATCGATCAATCGAATGTGCGGTATCGTTAAATCGAATGTGCGATACCGATCAATCGAACGTGCGGTATCGATCAATCGAATGTTCCGTACCGATCATTCGAGTGTTTGGTATCGTTAAATCGAATGTTTGGTATCGATCAATCGAATGTGCGGTACCGATCAATCGAATGTGCGGTACCGATCAATCGAATGTGCGGTACAGATCAATCGAATGTTCGGTTCCGATCAATCGAAAGTGCGGTACCGATCAATGGAATGTTTGGTATCGCTAAATCGAATGTTTGGTACCGTAATTTCGAATGTGCGGTTCCGATCAATCGATTGTGCGGTACAGATCAGTAGAAAGTTCGGTAACGATCAATCGAATGTGCGGTACCAATCAATCGAATTTGCGGTACCGATCTATAGAATGTGCGTTACCGATCAATCGAATGTGCCTTGCCGATCAATCGAATGTGCGGTACCGATCAATCGAATGTTCGGTACCGATCTATCGAATGTTCCGTACCGATCAATCGAATGTTTGGTATCGCTAAATCGAATGTGCGGTACCGATAAATCGAATGTTGAGTATCGATCAATGGAATGTTTGGTATCGTTAAATCGAATGTGCGGTACTGTTAGTTCGAATGTGCGGTTCCGATCAAACGATTGTGCGGTAAAGATCAATCGAATGTTCGGTACCGATCAATCGAATGTGCGGTACCAATCAATCGAATGTGCGGTACCGATTTATAGAATGTGCGTTACCGGTCAATCGAATGTGCCTTGCCGATCAATCGAATGTGCGGTACCGATCAATCGAATGTTCGGTACCGATCTATCGAATGTTCCGTACCGATCAATCGAATGTTTGGTATCGTTAAATCGAATGTGCGGTACCGATCAATCGAATGTGAGTATCGATCTATCGAATGTGCGATACCGATCAATCGAATGTGCGGTACCGATCAATATAATGATCCGTACCGATCAATCGAATGTGCGGTACCGTTCAATCGATTTTTCCCTACCGATCAATCGAATGTTTGGTATCGTTAAACCGAATGTGCGGTACCGATCAATGGAATGTTGAGTATCGATCAATGGAATGTTCGGTACCGATCAATCGAATGTGCGGTACCGTTAAATCGAATGTTCCCTACCGATCAATCGAATGTTGGTATCGTTAAACCGAATGTGCGGTACCGATCAATGGAATGTTGAGTATCGATCAATGGAATGTTCGGTTCCGATAAATCGAATGTTCCGTACCGATCAATCGAATGTGCGGTATCGATCAATCGAATATGCGGTATCGATCAATCGAATGTTCGGTACCGATCAATCGAATGTTCCGTACCGATCAATCGAATGTTTGGTATCGTTAAATCGAATGTGCGGTATCGATCAATCGAATGTGCGGTATCGATCAATCGAATATGCGGTATCGATCAATCGAATGTTCGGTACCGACCAATCGAATGTGCGGTACCGATCAATCGAATGTTTGGTATCGTTAAATCGAATGTGCGATACCGATCAATCGAATGTGCGGTATCGATCAATCGAATGTGCGATACCGATCAATCGAATGTGCGATATCGATCAATCGAATGTGCGGTATCGATCAATCGAATGTTCCGTACCAATCAATCGAATGTGCGGTACCGTTCAATCGAATGTTCCGTACCGATCAATCGAATGTGCAGTATCGATCAATCAAATATGCGGTATCGATCAATCGAAAGTGCGATACCGATCAATCGATTGTTCGGTAAAGATCAATCGAATCTTCGGTACCGATCAATCGAATGTGCAGTACCAATCAATCGAATGTGCGGAACCGATCTATAGAATGTGCGGTATCGATCAATCGAATGTTCGGTACCGATCAATCGAATGTTCCGTACCGATCAATCGAATGTGCGGTACCGTTCAATCGAATGTTCCCTACCGATCAATCGAATGTTTGGTATCGTTAAATCGAATGTGCGGTACCGATCAATGGAATGTTGAGTATCGATCAATGGAATGTTCGGTTTCGATAAATCGAATGTTCCGTACCGATCAATCGAATGTGCGGTATCGATCAATCGAATATGCGGTATTGATCAATCGAATGTTCGGTACCGACCAATCGAATGTGCGGTACCGATCAATCGAATGTGCGGTATTGTTAAATCGAATGTGCGATACCGATCAATCGAATGTGCGGTATCGATGAATCGAATGTGTGGTACCGATCAATCGAATGTGCGGTATCGTTCAATCGAATGTGCGATACCGATCAATCGAATGTGCGGTATCGATCAATCGAATGTGCGGTATCGATCAATCGAATGTGCGGTATCGTTAAATCGAATGTGCGATACCGATCAATCGAACGTGCGGTATCGATCAATCGAATGTTCCGTACCGATCATTCGAATGTTTGGTATCGTTAAATCGAATGTTTGGTATCGATCAATCGAATGTGCGGTACCGATCAATCGAATGTGCGGTACCGATCAATCGAATGTGCGGTACAGATCAATCGAATGTTCGGTTCTGATCAATCGAAAGTGCGGTACCGATCAATGGAATGTTTGGTATCGCTAAATCGAATGTTTGGTACCGTAATTTCGAATGTGCGGTTCCGATCAATCGATTGTGCGGTACAGATCAGTAGAAAGTTCGGTAACGATCAATCGAATGTGCGGTACCAATCAATCGAATTTGCGGTACCGATCTATAGAATGTGCGTTACCGATCAATCGAATGTGCCTTGCCGATCAATCGAATGTGAGGTACCGATCTATCGAATGTTCCGTACCGATCAATCGAATGTTTGGTATCGCTAAATCGAATGTGCGGTACCGATAAATCGAATGTTGAGTATCGATCAATGGAATGTTTGGTATCGTTAAATCGAATGTGCGGTACTGTTAGTTCGAATGTGCGGTTCCGATCAAACGATTGTGCGGTAAAGATCAATCGAATGTTCGGTACCGATCAATCGAATGTGCGGTACCAATCAATCGAATGTGCGGTATCGATTTATAGAATGTGCGTTACCGGTCAATCGAATGTGCCTTGCCGATCAATCGAGTGTGCGGTACCGATCTATCGAATGTTCCGTACCGATCAATCGAATGTTTGGTATCGTTAAATCGAATGTGCGGTACCGATCAATCGAATGTGAGTATCGATCTATCGAATGTGCGATACCGATCAATCGAATGTGCGGTACCAATCAATATAATGATCCGTACCGATCAATCGAATGTGCGGTACCGTTCAATCGATTTTTCCCTACCGATCAATCGAATGTTTGGTATCGTTAAACCGAATGTGCGGTACCGATCAATGGAATGTTGAGTATCGATCAATGGAATGTTCGGTACCGATCAATCGAATGTGCGGTACCGTTAAATCGAATGTTCCCTACCGATCAATCGAATGTTGGTATCGTTAAACCGAATGTGCGGTACCGATCAATGGAATGTTGAGTATCGATCAATGGAATGTTCGGTTCCGATAAATCGAATGTTCCGTACCGATCAATCGAATGTGCGGTATCGATCAATCGAATATGCGGTATCGATCAATCGAATGTTCGGTACCGATCAATCGAATGTTCCGTACCGATCAATCGAATGTTTGGTATCGTTAAATCGAATGTGCGGTATCGATCAATCGAATGTGCGGTATCGATCAATCGAATATGCGGTATCGATCAATCGAATGTTCGGTACCGACCAATCGAATGTGCGGTACCGATCAATCGAATGTTTGGTATCGTTAAATCGAATGTGCGATACCGATCAATCGAATGTGCGGTATCGATCAATCGAATGTGCGATACCGATCAATCGAATGTGCGATATCAATCAATCGAAGGTGCGGTATCGATCAATCGAATGTTCCGTACCAATCAATCGAATGTGCGGTACCGTTCAATCGAATGTTCCGTACCGATCAATCGAATGTGCAGTATCGATCAATCAAATATGCGGTATCGATCAATCGAAAGTGCGATACCGATCAATCGATTGTTCGGTAAAGATCAATCGAATCTTCGGTACCGATCAATCGAATGTGCAGTACCAATCAATCGAATGTGCGGAACCGATCTATAGAATGTGCGGTATCGATCAATCGAATGTTCGGTACCGATCAATCGAATGTTCCGTACCGATCAATCGAATGTGCGGTACCGTTCAATCGAATGTTCCCTACCGATCAATCGAATGTTTGGTATCGTTAAATCGAATGTGCGGTACCGATCAATGGAATGTTGAGTATCGATCAATGGAATGTTCGGTTTCGATAAATCGAATGTTCCGTACCGATCAATCGAATGTGCGGTATCGATCAATCGAATATGCGGTATTGATCAATCGAATGTTCGGTACCGACCAATCGAATGTGCGGTACCGATCAATCGAATGTGCGGTATAGTTAAATCGAATGTGCTATACCGATCAATCGAATGTGCGGTATCGATGAATCGAATGTGTGGTACCGATCAATCGAATGTGCGGTATCGTTCAATCGAATGTGCGATACCGATCAATCGAATGTGCGGTATCGATCAATCGAATGTGCGGTATCGATCAATCGAATGTGCGGTATCGTTAAATCGAATGTGCGATACCGATCAATCGAACGTGCGGTATCGATCAATCGAATGTTCCGTACCGATCATTCGAATGTTTGGTATCGTTAAATCGAATGTTTGGTATCGATCAATCGAATGTGCGGTACAGATCAATCGAATGTTCGGTTCCGATCAATCGAAAGTGCGGTACCGATCAATGGAATGTTTGGTATCGCTAAATCGAATGTGCGGTACCGATCAATCGAATGTGCGGTTCCGATCAATCGATTGTGCGGTACAGATCAGTAGAAAGTTCGGTAACGATCAATCGAATGTGCGGTACCAATCAATCGAATTTGCGGTACCGATCTATAGAATGTGCGTTACCGATCAATCGAATGTGCCTTGCCGATCAATCGAATGTGCGGTACCGATCAATCGAATGTTCGGTACCGATCTATCGAATGTTCCGTACCGATCAATCGAATGTTTGGTATCGCTAAATCGAATGTGCGGTACCGATCAATCGAATGTTGAGTATCGATCAATGGAATGTTTGGTATCGTTAAATCGAATGTGCGGTACTGTTAGTTCGAATGTGCGGTTCCGATCAAACGATTGTGCGGTAAAGATCAATCGAATGTTCGGTACCGATCAATCGAATGTGCGGTACCAATCAATCGAATGTGCGGTACCGATTTATAGAATGTGCGTTACCGGTCAATCGAATGTGCCTTGCCGATCAATCGAGTGTGCGGTACCGATCAATCGAATGTTCGGTACCGATCTATCGAATGTTCCGTAACGATCAATCGAATGTTTGGTATCGTTAAATCGAATGTGCGGTACCGATCAATCGAATGTGAGTATCGATCTATCGAATGTGCGATACCGATCAATCGAATGTGCGGTACCGATCAATGTAATGATCCGTACCGATCAATCGAATGTGCGGTACCGTTCAATCGATTGTTCCCTACCGATCAATCGAACGTTTGGTATCGTTAAACCGAATGTGCGGTACCGATCAATGGAATGTTGAGTATCGATCAATGGAATGTTCGGTACCGATCAATCGAATGTGCGGTACCGTTAAATCGAATGTTCCCTACCGATCAATCGAATGTTGGTATCGTTAAACCGAATGTGCGGTACCGATCAATGGAATGTTGAGTATCGATCAATCGAATGTTCGGTTCCGATAAATCGAATGTTCCGTACCGATCAATCGAATGTGCGGTATCGATCAATCGAATATGCGGTATCGATCAATCGAATGTTCGGTACCGATCAATCGAATGTTCCGTACCGATCAATCGAATGTTTGGTATCGTTAAATCGAATGTGCGGTATCGATCAATCGAATGTGCGGTATCGATCAATCGAATATGCGGTATCGATCAATCGAATGTTCGGTACCGACCAATCGAATGTGCGGTACCGATCAATCGAATGTTTGGTATCGTTAAATCGAATGTGCGATACCGATCAATCGAATGTGCGGTATCGATCAATCGAATGTGCGATACCGATCAATCGAATGTGCGATATCGATCAATCGAATGTGCGGTATCGATCAATCGAATGTTCCGTACCAATCAATCGAATGTGCGGTACCGTTCAATCGAATGTTCCGTACCGATCAATCGAATGTGCAGTATCGATCAATCAAATATGCGGTATCGATCAATCGAAAGTGCGATACCGATCAATCGATTGTTCGGTAAAGATCAATCGAATCTTCGGTACCGATCAATCGAATGTGCAGTACCAATCAATCGAATGTGCGGAACCGATCTATAGAATATGCGGTATCGATCAATCGAATGTTCGGTACCGATCAATCGAATGTTCCCTACCGATCAATCGAATGTTTGGTATCGCTAAATCGAATGTGCGGTACCGATAAATCGAATGTTGAGTATCGATCAATGGAATGTTTGGTATCGTTAAATCGAATGTGCGGTACTGTTAGTTCGAATGTGCGGTTCCGATCAAACGATTGTGCGGTAAAGATCAATCGAATGTTCGGTACCGATCAATCGAATGTGCGGTACCAATCAATCGAATGTGCGGTACCGATTTATAGAATGTGCGTTACCGGTCAATCGAATGTGCCTTGCCGATCAATCGAGTGTGCGGTACCGATCTATCGAATGTTCCGTACCGATCAATCGAATGTTTGGTATCGTTAAATCGAATGTGCGGTACCGATCAATCGAATGTGAGTATCGATCTATCGAATGTGCGATACCGATCAATCGAATGTGCGGTACCGATCAATATAATGATCCGTACCGATCAATCGAATGTGCGGTACCGTTCAATCGATTTTTCCCTACCGATCAATCGAATGTTTGGTATCGTTAAACCGAATGTGCGGTACCGATCAATGGAATGTTGAGTATCGATCAATGGAATGTTCGGTACCGATCAATCGAATGTGCGGTACCGTTAAATCGAATGTTCCCTACCGATCAATCGAATGTTGGTATCGTTAAACCGAATGTGCGGTACCGATCAATGGAATGTTGAGTATCGATCAATGGAATGTTCGGTTCCGATAAATCGAATGTTCCGTACCGATCAATCGAATGTGCGGTATCGATCAATCGAATATGCGGTATCGATCAATCGAATGTTCGGTACCGATCAATCGAATGTTCCGTACCGATCAATCGAATGTTTGGTATCGTTAAATCGAATGTGCGGTATCGATCAATCGAATGTGCGGTATCGATCAATCGAATATGCGGTATCGATCAATCGAATGTTCGGTACCGACCAATCGAATGTGCGGTACCGATCAATCGAATGTTTGGTATCGTTAAATCGAATGTGCGATACCGATCAATCGAATGTGCGGTATCGATCAATCGAATGTGCGATACCGATCAATCGAATGTGCGATATCGATCAATCGAATGTGCGGTATCGATCAATCGAATGTTCCGTACCAATCAATCGAATGTGCGGTACCGTTCAATCGAATGTTCCGTACCGATCAATCGAATGTGCAGTATCGATCAATCAAATATGCGGTATCGATCAATCGAAAGTGCGATACCGATCAATCGATTGTTCGGTAAAGATCAATCGAATCTTCGGTACCGATCAATCGAATGTGCAGTACCAATCAATCGAATGTGCGGAACCGATCTATAGAATGTGCGGTATGAATCAATCGAATGTTCGGTACCGATCAATCGAATGTTCCGTACCGATCAATCGAATGTGCGGTACCGTTCAATCGAATGTTCCCTTCCGATCAATCGAATGTTTGGTATCGTTAAATCGAATGTGCGGTACCGATCAATCGAATGTTGAGTATCGATCAATGGAATGTTCGGTTTCGATAAATCGAATGTTCCGTACCGATCAATCGAATGTGCGGTATCGATCAATCGAATATGCGGTATGGATCAATCAAATGTTCGGTAACGACCAATCGAATGTGAGGTACCGATCAATCGAATGTGTGGTATAATTAAATCGAATGTGCGATACCGATCAATCGAATGTGCGGTATCGATCAATCGAATGTGTGGTACCGATCAATCGAATGTGCGGTATCGTTAAATCGAATGTGCGATACCGATCAATCGAATGTGCAGTATCGATCAATCGAATGTGCGGTACCGATCAATCGAATGTGCGGTATAGATCAATCGAATGTTCGGTACAGATCAATCGAAAGTGCGGTACCGATCAATGGAATGTTGAGTATCGATCAATGGAATGTTCGGTTCCGATCAATCGAATGTTCCGTACCGATCAATCGAATGTGCGGTATCGATCAATCGAATATGCGGTATCGATCAATCGAATGTTCGGTACCGATCAATCGAATGTGCGATACCGATCAATCGAATGTGCTGTATCGTTAAATCGAATGTGCGGTACCGATCAATCGAATGTGCGGTATCGATCAATCGAATGTGCGGTATCGATCAATCGAATATGCGGTATCGATCAATCGAATGTTCGGTACCGACCAATCGAATGTGCGGTACCGATCAATCGAATGTGCGGTATCGTTAAATCGAATGAACGGTACCGATCAATCGAATGTGCGGTATCGATCAATCGAATGTGCGATACCGATCAATCGAATGTGCGGTATCGATCAATCGAATGTTCTGTACCAATCAATCGAATGTGCGGTACCGTTCAATCGAATGTTCCGTACCAATCAATCGAATGTGCAGTATCGATCAATCAAATATACGGTATCGATCAATCGAATGTTGAGTATCGATCAATGGAATGTTCGGTTTCGATAAATCGAATGTTCCGTACCGATCAATCGAATGTGCGGTATCGATCAATCGAATATGCGGTATGGATCAATCGAAGGTTCGGTAACGACCAATCGAATGTGCGGTACCGATCAATCGAATGTGTGGTATAATTAAATCGAATGTGCGATACCGATCAATCGAATGTGCGGTATCGATCAATCGAATGTGCGGTATCGATCAATCGAATATGCGGTATCGATCAATCGAATGTTCGGTACCGACCAATCGAATGTGCGGTACCGATCAATCGAATGTTTGGTATCGTTAAATCGAATGTGCGATACCGATCAATCGAATGTTCCGTACCGATCAATCGAATGTTTGGTTTCGATAAATCGAATGTTCCGTACCGATCAATCGAATGTGCGGTATCGATCAATCGAATATGCGGTATGGATCAATCGAATGTTCGGTAACGACCAATCGAATGTGCGGTACCGATCAATCGAATGTGTGGTATAATTAAATCGAATGTGCGATACCGATCAATCGAATGTGCGGTATCGATCAATCGAATGTGTGGTATCGATCAATCGAATATGCGGTATCGATCAATCGAATGTTCGGTACCGATCAATCGAATGTTTGGTATCGTTAAATCGAATGTGCGATACCGATCAATCGAATGTTCCGTACCGATCAATCGAATGTTTGGTATCGTTAAATCGAATTTGCGGTATCGATCAATCGAATGTGCGGTATCGATCAATCGAATATGCGGTATCGATCAATCGAATGTTCGGTACCGACCAATCGAATGTGCGGTACCGATCAATCGAATGTTTGGTATCGTTAAATCGAATGTGCGATACCGATCAATCGAATGTGCGGTATCGATCAATCGAATGTGCGATACCGATCAATGGAATGTGCGATATCGATCAATCGAATGTGCGGTATCGATCAATCGAATGTTCCGTACCAATCAATCGAATGTGCGGTACCGTTCAATCGAATGTTCCGTACCGATCAATCGAATGTGCAGTATCGATCAATCAAATATGCGGTATCGATCAATCGAAAGTGCGATACCGATCAATCGATTGTTCGGTAAAGATCAATCGAATCTTCGGTACCGATCAATCGAATGTGCAGTACCAATCAATCGAATGTGCGGAACCGATCTATAGAATGTGCGGTATCGATCAATCGAATGTTCGGTACCGATCAATCGAATGTTCCGTACCGATCAATCGAATGTGCGGTACCGTTCAATCGAATGTTCCCTACCGATCAATCGAATGTTTGGTATCGTTAAATCGAATGTGCGGTACCGATCAATCGAATGTTGAGTATCGATCAATGGAATGTTCGGTTTCGATAAATCGAATGTTCCGTACCGATCAATCGAATGTGCGGTATCGATCAATCGAATATGCGGTATGGATCAATCGAATGTTCGGTAACGACCAATCGAATGTGCGGTACCGATCAATCGAATGTGTGGTATAATTAAATCGAATGTGCGATACCGATCAATCGAATGTGCGGTATCGATCAATCGAATGTGTGGTACCGATCAATCGAATGTGCGGTATCGTTAAATCGAATGTGCGATACCGATCAATCGAATGTGCAGTATCGATCAATCGAATGTGCGGTACCGATCAATCGAATGTGCGGTATAGATCAATCGAATGTTCGGTACAGATCAATCGAAAGTGCGGTACCGATCAATGGAATGTTGAGTATCGATCAATGGAATGTTCGGTTCCGATCAATTGAATGTTCCGTACCGATCAATCGAATGTGCGGTATCGATCAATCGAATATGCGGTATCGATCAATCGAATGTTCGGTACCGATCAATCGAATGTCCGATACCGATCAATCGAATGTGCTGTATCGTTAAATCGAATGTGCGGTACCGATCAATCGAATGTGCGGTATTGATCAATCGAATGTTCGGTACCGACCAATCGAATATGCGGTACCGATCAATCGAATGTGCGGTATCGTTAAATCGAATGAACGGTACCGATCAATCGAATGTGCGGTATCGATCAATCGAATGTGCGATACCGATCAATCGAATGTGCGGTGTCGATCAATCGAATGTGCGGTATCGATCAATCGAATGTTCTGTACCAATCAATCGAATGTGCGGTACCGTTCAATCGAATGTTCCGTATCGATCAATCGAAAGTGCGATACCGATCAATCGATTGTTCGGTAAAGATCAATCGAATGTTCGGTACCGATCAATCGAATGTGCAGTACCAATCAATCGAATGTGCGGAACCGATCTATAGAATGTGCGGTATCGATCAATCGAATGTTCGGTACCGATCAATCGAATGTGCGGTACCATTCAATCGAATGTTCCCTACCGATCAATCGAATGTTTGGTATCGTTAAATCGAATGTGCGGTACCGATCAATGGAATGTTGAGTATCGATCAATGGAATGTTCGGTTTCGATAAATCGAATGTTCCGTACCGATCAATCGAATGTGCGGTATCGATCAATCGAATATGCGGTATGGATCAATCGAATGTTCGGTACCGATCAATCGAATGTGCGGTACCGATCAATCGAATGTGTGGTATAGTTAAATCGAATGTGCGATACCGATCAATCGAATGTGCGGTATCGATCAATCGAATGTGTGGTACCGATCAATCGAATGTGCGGTATCGTTAAATCGAATGTGCGATACCGATCAATCGAATGTGCGGTATCGATCAATCGAATGTGCGGTACCGATCAATCGAATGTGCGGTACCGATCAATCGAATGTGCGGTACAAATCAATCGAATGTTCGGTACAGATCAATCGAAAGTTCGGTACCGATCAATGGAATGTTGAGTATCGATCAATGGAATGTTCGGTTCCGATCAATCGAATGTTCCGTACCGATCAATCGAATGTGCGGTATCGATCAATCGAATATGCGGTATCGATCAATCGAATGTTCGGTACCGATCAATCGAATGTGCGGTACCGATCAATCGAATGTGCGGTATCGTTAAATCGAATGTGCGATACCGATCAATCGAATGTGCGGTATCGATCAATCGAATGTGCGGTATCGATAAATCGAATATGCGGTATCGATCAATCGAATGTTCGGTACCGACCAATCGAATGTGCGGTACCGATCAATCGAATGTGCGGTATCGTTAAATCGAATGTGCGATACCGATCAATCGAATGTGCGGTATCGATCAATCGAATGTGCGATACCGATCAATCGAATGTGCGGTGTCGATCAATCGAATGTGCGGTATCGATCAATCGAATGTTCTGTACCGATCAATCGAATGTGCGGTACCGTTCAATCGAATGTTCCCTACCGATCAATCGAATGTTTGGTATCGTTAAATTGAATGTGCGGTACCGATCAATGGAATGTTGAGTATCGATCAATGGAATGTTCGGTTTAGATAAATCGAATGTTCCGTACCGATCAATCGAATGTGCGGTATCGATCAATCGAATATGCGGTATTGATCAATCGAATGTGCGGTATCGATCAATCGAATGTGCGGTATCGTTAAATCGAATGTGCGGTACCGATCAATCGAATGTGCGGTACCGATCAATCGAATGTGCGGTACAGATCAATCGAATGTGCGGTACCGATTTATAGAATGTGCGTTACCGGTCAATCGAATGTGCCTTGCCGATCAATCGAGTGTGCGGTACCGATCAATCGAATGTTCGGTACCGATCTATCGAATCTTCCGTACCGATCAATCGAATGTTTGGTATCGTTAAATCGAATGTGCGGTACCGATCAATCGAATGTTCCGTACCGATCAATCGAATGTGCGGTACCTTTCAATCGAATGTTCCCTACCGATCAATCGAATGTTTGGTATCGTTAAATCTAATGTGCGGTACCGATCAATGGAATGTTGAGTATCGATCAATGGAATGTTCGGTTTCGATAAATCGAATGTTCCGTACCGATCAATCGAATGTGCGGTATCGATCAATCGAATATGCGGTATGGATCAATCGAATGTTCGGTACCGACCAATCGAATGTGCGGTACCGATCAATCGAATGTGTGGTATAGTTAAATCGAATGTGCGATACCGATCAATCGAATGTGCGGTATCGATCAATCGAATGTGTGGTACCGATCAATCGAATGTGCGGTATCGTTAAATCGAATGTGCGATACCGATCAATCGAATGTGCGGTATCGATCAATCGAATGTGCGGTACCGATCAATCGAATGTGCGGTACCGATCAATCGAATGTGCGGTACAGATCAATCGAATGTTCGGTACAGATCAATCGAAAGTGCGGTACCGATCAATGGAATGTTGAGTATCGATCAATGGAATGTTCGGTCCCGATCAATCGAATGTTCCGTACCGATCAATCGAATGTGCGGTATCGATCAATCGAATATGCGGTATCGATCAATCGAATGTTCGGTACCGATCAATCGAAAGTGCGGTACCGATCAATCGATTGTGCTGTACAGATCAGTAGAAAGTTCGGTAACGATCATTCGAATGTGCGGTACCGATCAATCGAATGTTCGGTACCGATCTATCGAATGTTCCGTACCGATCAATCGAATGTTTGGTATCGCTAAATCGAATGTGCGGTACCGATAAATCGAATGTTGAGTATCGATCAATGGAATGTTTGGTATCGTTAAATCGAATGTGCGGTACTGTTAGTTCGAATGTGCGGTTCCGATCAAACGATTGTGCGGTAAAGATCAATCGAATGTTCGGTACCGATCAATCGAATGTGCGGTACCAATCAATCGAATGTGCGGTACCGATCTATAGAATGTGCGTTACCGGTCAATCGAATGTGCCTTGCAGATCAATCGAGTGTGCGGTACCGATCAATCGAATGTTCGGTACCGATCTATCGAATGTTCCGTACCGATCAATCGAATGTTTGGTATCGTTAAATCGAATGTGCGGTACCGATCAATCGAATGTGAGTATCGATCTATCGAATGTGCGATACCGATCAATCGAATGTGCGGTACCGATCAATCGAATGTTCCGTACCGATCAATCGAATGTGCGGTACCGTTCAATCGATTGTTCCCTACCGATCAATCGAATGTTTGGTATCGTTAAACCGAATGTGCGGTACCGATCAATGGAATGTTGAGTATCGATCAATGGAATGTTCGGTACCGATCAATCGAATGTGCTGTACCGTTAAATCGAATGTTCCCTACCGATCAATCGAATGTTGGTATCGTTAAACCGAATGTGCGGTACCGATCAATGGAATGTTGAGTATCGATCAATGGAATGTTCGGTTCCGATAAATCGAATGTTCCGTACCGATCAATCGAATGTGCGGTATCGATCAATCGAATATGCGGTATCGATCAATCGAATGTTCGGTACCGATCAATCGAATGTTCCGTACCGATCAATCGAATGTTTGGTATCGTTAAATCGAATGTGCGGTATCGATCAATCGAATGTGCGGTATCGATAAATCGAATATGCGGTATCGATCAATCGAATGTTCGGTACCGACCAATCGAATGTGCGGTACCGATCAATCGAATGTTTGGTATCGTTAAATCGAATGTGCGATACCGATCAATCGAAAGTGCGGTATCGATCAATCGAATGTGCGATACCGATCAATCGAATGTGCGGTATCGATCAATCGAATGTGCGGTATCGATCAATCGAATGTTCGGTACCGATCAATCGAAAGTGCGGTACCGATCAATGGAATGTTTGGTATCGCTAAATCGAATGTTTGGTACCGTAAGTTCGAATGTGCGTTTCCGATCAATCGATTGTGCTGTACAGATCAGTAGAAAGTTCGGTAACGATCATTCGAATGTGCGGTACCGATCAATCGAATGTTCGGTACCGATCTATCGAATGTTCCGTACCGATCAATCGAATGTTTGGTATCGCTAAATCGAATGTGCGGTACCGATAAATCGAATGTTGAGTATCGATCAATGGAATGTTTGGTATCGTTAAATCGAATGTGCGGTACTGTTAGTTCGAATGTGCGGTTCCGATCAAACGATTGTGCGGTAAAGATCAATCGAATGTTCGGTACCGATCAATCGAATGTGCGGTACCAATCAATCGAATGTGCGGTACCGATCTATAGAATGTGCGTTACCGGTCAATCGAATGTGCCTTGCAGATCAATCGAGTGTGCGGTACCGATCAATCGAATGTTCGGTACCGATCTATCGAATGTTCCGTACCGATCAATCGAATGTTTGGTATCGTTAAATCGAATGTGCGGTACCGATCAATCGAATGTGAGTATCGATCTATCGAATGTGCGATACCGATCAATCGAATGTGCGGTACCGATCAATCGAATGTTCCGTACCGATCAATCGAATGTGCGGTACCGTTCAATCGATTGTTCCCTACCGATCAATCGAATGTGCGGTATCGTTAAATTGAATGTGCGATACCGATCAATTGAATGTGCGGTACCGATCAATCGAATGTTCGGTAACGATCAAACGAATGTGCGGTACCGATCAATCGAATGTTCGGTACCGATCTATCGAATGTTCCGTACCGATCAATGGAATGTTTGGTATCGTTAAATCGAATGTGCGGTACCGATCAATCGAATGTTTGGTATCGATCAATGGAATGTTTGGTATCGCTCAATCGAATGTGCGGTACGATCTATCGAATGTGCGATACCGATCAAACGAATGTGCGGTATCGATCAATGGAATATTTGGTATCGTTAAATCGAATGTGCGGTACCGTTACTTCGAATATGCGGCACCGATCTATAAAATGTGCGTTACCGTTCAATCGAATGTTCCGTACCGATCAATGGAATAATTGGTAATGTTAAATCGAAAGTGCGGTACCGATCAATCAAATGTTCCGTATCGATCAATCGAATATGCGGTAACGTTCAATCAAATGTTCCGTACCGATCTATCGAATGTTCGGTACCGATAGTTCGAATGTGCAGTTCCGATCTATCGAATGTTCCGTACCGATCAATGGAATGTATGGTATCGTTAAATCGAAAGTGCGGTACCGAACAATCGAATGTGCGGTATCGATCTATCGAATGTTCCGTACCGATCAATCGAATGTTCGGTACCGATCTATCGAATGTTCCGTAGCGATCAATCGAATGTGCGGTACCGATCAATTGATTGTTCGGTACCGATCTATCGAATGTTCCGTAGCGATCAATCGAATGTGCGGTACCGATCAATGTTAAGTATCGATCAATTGAATATTTGGTATCGATCAATCGAACGTGCGGTACCGATCAATCGAATGTGCGGTATCGATCAATTGAATGTTCGGTTCCGATCAATCGAATGTGCCGTACCGATCAATCGAATGTGCGGTACCGATCAATTGATTGTTCGGTACCGATAGTTCGAATGTGCGGTTCCGATCTATCGAATGTGCGCTACCGATCAATCGAATGTGCGGTACGGATCAATCGAATGAGCGGTACCGATCAATCGAATGTTCCGTATAGATCAATCGAATGTGCGGTATCGATCAATCGAATGTGCGGTATCGATCAATCGAATGTGCGGTATCGTTAAATCGAATGTTCGGTACCGATCAATCGAATGTTCCGTACCGATCAATCGAATGTGCGGTATCGATCAATCGAATATTCGGTAACGATCAATCGAATTTGCGGTACCGATCAATCGAATGTTCGGTACCGATCTATCGAATGTTCCGTACCGATCAATCGAATGTGCGGTACCGATCAATTGATTGTTCGATACCGATCTATCGAATGTTCCGTAGCGATCAATCGAATGTGCGGTATCGATTAATCGAATGTGCGGTACCGATCAATCGAATGTGCGGTATCGCTAAATCGAATGTTTGGTATCGATCAATCGAATGTTTTGTATCGTTCAATCGAAAATTTGGTACCGACCATTTGAATGTGTGGTACCGATCAATCGAATGTACGGTACCGATCAATCGAATGTGCAGTACTGATCAATCGAATGTGCGGTACCGATCAATCGAATGTGCGGTAACGTTAAATCGAATGTTCGGTACCGATCAATCGAATATGCGGTTCCGATCTATCGAATGTTCCCTACCGATCAATGGAATGTTTGGTACCGATCAATCGAATGTACGGTACCGATCAATCGAATGTGCGCTACCGATTAATCGAATGTGTGGTACGGATCATTCGAATGTGCGGTAACGATCAATGGAATATTTGGTATCGTTAAATCGAATGTGCGGTACCGTTACTTCGAATATGCGGTACCGATCTATAGAATGTGCGTTACCGTTCAATTGAATGTTCCGTACCGATCAATGGAATGTTTGGTAATGTTAAATCGAATGTGCGGTACCGATTAATCGAATGTTCCGTATCGATCAATCGAATGTGCGGTAACGTTCAATCGAATGTTCCGTACCGATCAATCGAATGTTCGGTACCAATAGTTCGAATGTGCGGTTCCGATCTATGGAATGTTCCGTACCGATCAATGGAATGTATGGTATCGTTAAATCGAATGTGCGGTACCCAACAATCGAATGTGCGGTATCGTTAAATCGAATGTGCGATACCGATCAATTGAATGTGCGGTACCGATCAATCGAATGTTCGGTAACGATCAAACGAATGTGCGGTACCGATCAATCGAATGTTCGGTACCGATCTATCGAATGTTCCGTACCGATCAATGGAATGTTTGGTATCGTTAAATCGAATGTGCGGTACCGATCAATCGAATGTTTGGTATCGATCAATTGAATGTTTGGTATCGATCAATCGAATGTGAGGTACCGATAAATCGAATGTGCGGTATCGATCAAATCGATCAATCGAATATGCCGTACCGATCAATCGAATGTTCCGTACCGATCAATCGAATGTGCGGTATCGATCAATCGAATATGCGGTATCGTTAAATCGAATGTTCGGTACCGAGCAATCGAATGTTCCGTACCGATCAATCGAATGTGCGGTATCGTTAAATTGAATGTGCGATACCGATCAATTGAATGTGCGGTACCGATCAATCGAATGTTCGGTAACGATCAAACTAATGTGCGGTACCGATCAATCGAATGTTCGGTACCGATCTATCGAATGTTCCGTACCGATCAATGGAATGTTTGGTATCGTTAAATCGAATGTGCGGTACCGATCAATCGAATGTTTGGTATCGATCAATGGAATGTTTGGTATCGCTCAATCGAATGTGCGGTACCGATCTATCGAATGTGCGATACCGATCAAACGAATGTGCGGTATCGATCAATGGAATATTTGGTATCGTTAAATCGAATGTGCGGTACCGATCAATCGAATGTTCCGTATCGATCAATCGAATGTGCGGTAACGTTCAATCAAATGTTCCGTACCGATCTATCGAATGTTCGGTACCGATAGTTCGAATGTGCAGTTCCGATCTATCGAATGTTCCGTACCGATCAATCGAATGTTTGCTATCGATCAATTGAATGTTTGGTATCGATCAATCGAATGTGAGGTACCGATAAATCGAATGTGCGGTATCGATCAAATCGATCAATCGAATATGCCGTACCGATCAATCGAATGTTCCGTACCGATCAATCGAATGTGCGGTATCGATCAATCGAATATGCGGTATCGTTAAATCGAATGTTCGGTACCGAGCAATCGAATGTTCCGTACCGATCAATCGAATGTGCGGTATCGATCAATCGAATATGCGGTATCGTTAAATCGAATGTTCGGTACCGAGCAATCGAATGTTCCGTACCGATCAATCGAATGTGCGGTATCGTTAAATTGAATGTGCGATACCGATCAATTGAATGTGCGGTACCGATCAATCGAATGTTCGGTAACGATCAAACGAATGTGCGGTACCGATCAATCGAATGTTCGGTACCGATCTATCGAATGTTCCGTACCGATCAATGGAATGTTTGGTATCGTTAAATCGAATGTGCGGTACCGATCAATCGAATGTTTGGTATCGATCAATGGAATGTTTGGTATCGCTCAATCGAATGTGCGGTACCGATCTATCGAATGTGCGATACCGATCAAACGAATGTGCGGTACCGATCAATCGAATGTTTGGTATCGCTCAATCGAATGTGCGGTACCGATCTATCGAATGTGCGATACCGATCAAACGAATGTGCGGTATCGATCAATGGAATATTTGGTATCGTTAAATCGAATGTGCGGTACCGTTACTTCGAATATGCGGTACCGATCTATAGAATGTGCGTTACCGTTCAATCGAATGTTCCGTACCGATCAATGGAATAATTGGTAATGTTAAATCGAAAGTGCGGTACCGATCAATCAAATGTTCCGTATCGATCAATCGAATATGCGGTAACGTTCAATCAAATGTTCCGTACCGATCTATCGAATGTTCGCTACCGATAGTTCGAATGTGCAGTTCCGATCTATCGAATGTTCCGTACCGATCAATGGAATGTATGGTATCGTTAAATCGAAAGTGCGGTACCGAACAATCGAATGTGCGGTATCGATCTATCGAATGTTCCGTACCGATCAATCGAATGTTCGGTACCGATCTATCGAATGTTCCGTACCGATCAATCGAATGTGCGGTACCGATCAATTGATTGTTCGGTACCGATCTATCGAATGTTCCGTAGCGATCAATCGAATGTGCGGTACCGATCAATGTTAAGTATCGATCAATTGAATATTTGGTATCGATCAATCGAACGTGCGGTACCGATCAATCGAATGTGCGGTATCGATCAATTGAATGTTCGGTTCCGATCAATCGAATGTGCCGTACCGATCAATCGAATGTGCGGTACCGATCAATTGATTGTTCGGTACCGATAGTTCGAATGTGCGGTTCCGATCTATCGAATGTGCGCTACCGATCAATCGAATGTGCGGTACGGATCAATCGAATGAGCGGTACCGATCAATCGAATGTTCCGTATAGATCAATCGAATGTGCGGTATCGATCAATCGAATGTGCGGTATCGATCAATCGAATGTGCGGTATCGTTAAATCGAATGTTCGGTACCGATCAATCGAATGTTCCGTACCGATCAATCGAATGTGCGGTATCGTTAAATCGAATGTGCGATACCGATCAATCGAATGTGCGGTATCGATCAATCGAATATTCGGTAACGATCAATCGAATTTGCGGTACCGATCAATCGAATGTTCGGTACCGATCTATCGAATGTTCCGTACCGATCAATCGAATGTGCGGTACCGATCAATTGATTGTTCGATACCGATCTATCGAATGTTCCGTAGCGATCAATCGAATGTGCGGTATCGATTAATCGAATGTGCGGTACCGATCAATGGATTGTTTGGTATCGCTAAATCGAATGTTTGGTATCGATCAATCGAATGTTTTGTATCGTTCAATCGAAAATTTGGTACCGACCATTTGAATGTGTGGTACCGATCAATCGAATGTACGGTACCGATCAATCGAATGTGCAGTACTGATCAATCGAATGTGCGGTACCGATCAATCGAATGTGCGGTAACGTTAAATCGAATGTTCGGTACCGATCAATCGAATATGCGGTTCCGATCTATCGAATGTTCCCTACCGATCAATGGAATGTTTGGTACCGATCAATCGAATGTACGGTACCGATCAATCGAATGTGCGCTACCGATTAATCGAATGTGTGGTACGGATCATTCGAATGTGCGGTAACGATCAATGGAATATTTGGTATCGTTAAATCGAATGTGCGGTACCGTTACTTCGAATATGCGGTACCGATCTATAGAATGTGCGTTACCGTTCAATTGAATGTTCCGTACCGATCAATGGAATGTATGGTATCGTTAAATCGAATGTGCGGTACCCAACAATCGAATGTGCGGTATCGATCAATCGAAAATGTGGTACCGACCAATTGAATGTGTGGTACCGATCAATCGAATGTACGGTACCGATCAATCGAATGTGCGCTACCGATCAATCGAATGTGCGGTACGGATCAATCGATTGTGCGGTACCGATCAATCGAATGTGCGGTAGGGATCTATCGAATGTTCCGTACCGATCAATCGAATGTGCGGTACCGATCAATTGATTGTTCGATACCGATCTATCGAATGTTCCGTAGCGATCAATCGAATGTGCGGTATCGATTAATCGAATGTGCGGTACCGATCAATGGATTGTTTGGTATCGCTAAATCGAATGTTTGGTATCGATCAATCGAATGTTTTGTATCGTTCAATCGAAAATTTGGTACCGACCATTTGAATGTGTGGTACCGATCAATCGAATGTACGGTACCGATCAATCGAATGTGCAGTACTGATCAATCGAATGTGCGGTACCGATCAATCGAATGTGCGGTAACGTTAAATCGAATGTTCGGTACCGATCAATCGAATATGCGGTTTCGATCTATCGAATGTTCCCTACCGATCAATGGAATGTTTGGTACCGATCAATCGAATGTACGGTACCGATCAATCGAATGTGCGCTACCGATTAATCGAATGTGTGGTACGGATCATTCGAATGTGCGGTAACGATCAATGGAATATTTGGTATCGTTAAATCGAATGTGCGGTACCGTTACTTCGAATATGCGGTACCGATCTATAGAATGTGCGTTACCGTTCAATTGAATGTTCCGTACCGATCAATGGAATGTATGGTATCGTTAAATCGAATGTGCGGTACCCAACAATCGAATGTGCGGTATCGATCAATCGAAAATGTGGTACCGACCAATTGAATGTGTGGTACCGATCAATCGAATGTACGGTACCGATCAATCGAATGTGCGCTACCGATCAATCGAATGTGCGGTACGGATCAATCGATTGTGCGGTACCGATCAATCGAATGTGCGGTAGGGATCAATCGAATGTGTGGTATTGATCAATCGAATGTGCGGTAACGTTAAATCGAATGTTCGGTACCGATCAATCGAATGTGCGGTTCCGATCTATCGAATGTTCCCTACCGAACAATGGAATGTTTGGTATCGTTAAATCGAATGTGCGGTAACGTTAGTTTGAATGTGCGGTTCCGATCAATCGATTGTGCGGTACAGATCAATCGAATGTTCGGTAACGATCTATCGAATGTGCGATACCGATCAATCAAATGTGCGGTACCGATCAATCGAATGTTCCGTACCGATCAATCGAATGTGCGGTACCGTTCAATCGAATGTTCCCTACCGATCAATCGAATGTGCGGTATCGATCAATCGAATGTTTGGTATCGATCAATCGAAAATGTGGTACCGACCAATCGAATGTGTGGTACCGATCAATCGAATGTACGGTACCGATCAATCGAATGTGCGCTATCGATCAATCGAATGTGCGGTACGGATCAATCGAATGTGCGGTACCGATCGATCGAATGTGCCATAACGATCAATCGAATGTGATGTATCGATTAATCGAATGTGCGGTACCGATCAATGAAATGTTTGGTATCGTTAAATCGAATGTTTGGTATCGATCTATTGAATGTATGGTATCGATCAATCGAACGTGCGGTACCGATCAATCGAATGTGCGGTATCGATCAATTGAATGTTCGGTTCCGATCAATCGAATGTGCTGTATCGATCAATTGAATGTGCGGTACCGATCAATTGATTGTTCGGTACCGATAGTTCGAATGTGCGGTTCCGATCTATCGAATGTGCGCTACCGATCAATCGAATGTGCGGTACGGATCAATCGAATGAGCGGTACCGATCAATCGAATGTTCCGTAGCGATCAATCGAATGTGCGGTATCGATCAATCGAATGTGCGGTATCGATCAATCGAATGTGCGGTATCATTAAATCGAATGTGTGGTACCGATCAATCGAATGTTCCGTACCGATCAATCGAATGTGCGGTATCGATCAATCGAATGTTTTGTATCGATCAATCGAAAATGTGGTACCGACCAATTGAATGTGTGGTACCGATCAATCGAATGTACGGTACCGATCAATCGAAAATGTGGTACCGACCAATTGAATGTGTGGTACCGATCAATCGAATGTGCGGTACCGATCAATCGAATGTGCGTTACCGTTCAATCGAATGTTCCGTACCGATGAATCGAATGTGCGGTACCGTTCAATCGAATGTTCCGTACCGATCAATAGAAATGTTTGGTATCTGTAAATCGAATGTGCGGTACCGATCAATGTTGAGTATCGATCTATTGAATGTATGGTATCGATCAATGGAACGTGCGGTACCGATCAATCGAATGTGCGGTATCGATCAATTGAATGTTCGGTTCCGATCAATCGAATGTGCTGTATCGATCAATTGAATGTGCGGTACCGATCAATTGATTGTTCGGTACCGATCAATCGAATGTTCCGTAGCGATCAATCGAATGTGCGGTATCGATCAATCGAATGTGCGGTATCGATCAATCGAATGTGCGGTATCATTAAATCGAATGTGTGGTACCGATCAATCGAATGTTCCGTACCAATCAATCGAATGTGCGGTATCGTTAAATCGAATGTGCGATACCGATCAATCGAATGTGCGGTATCGATCAATCGAATGTTCGGTAACGATCAATCGAATGTGCGGTACCGATCAATCGAATGTTCGGTACCGATCAATCGAATGTTCTGTACCGATAAATGGAATGTTTGGTATCGTAAAGACGAATGTGCGGTATCTATCAATCGAATGTTCCGTACCGATCAATCGAATGTTTGGTATCGTTAAATCGAATGTGCAGTACCGATCAATCGAATGTTGAGTATCGATCAATTGAATGTTTGGTAACGATCAATCGAATGTGCGGTAACGATCAATCGAATGTGCGGTACCGATCAATGGAATGTGCGGTATCGTTAAATCGAATGTTTGGTATCGCTCAATGGAATGTGCGGTACCGATCAATCGAATGTGCGGTACCGATCAATCGAATGTTTGGTATCGTTAAATCGAATGTTCGGTTCCGATCAATCGAATGTGCGGTACCGATCTATCGAATGTGCGGTACCGATCAATGGAATGTGCGGTATCGTTAAATCGAATGTTCGGTACCGATCAATCGAATGTTCCGTACCGATCAATCGAATGTTTGGTATCGTTAAATCGAATTTGCGATACCGATCAATCGAATGTGCGGTATCGATCAATCGAATGTTCTTTACCGATCAATCGAATTTGCGGTACCGATCAATCGAATGTTCGGTACCGATCTATCGAATGTTCCGTACCGATAAATGGAATGTTTGGTATCGTAAAATCGAATGTGCGGTACCGATCAATCGAATGTGCGGTATCGATCTATCGAATGTGCGAATCCGATCAATGGAATGTGCGGTATCGATCAATCGAATGTTCCGTATCGATCAATCGAATATGCGGTAACGTTCAATCGAATGTTCCGTACCGATCAATCGAATGTTTGGTATCGTTAAATCGAATGTGCAGTACCGATCAATGGAATGTTGAGTATCGATCAATGGAATGTTTGGTATCGATCAATTGAATGTGCGGTACCGATCAATCGAATGTGCGGTATCGATCAATCGAATGTGCGGTATCGTTAAATCGAATGTTCGGTACCGATAGTTCGAATGTTCGGTTCCGATCTATCGAATGTTCCGTACCGATCAATGGAATGTTTGGTATCGTTAAATCGAATGTGCGGTACCGAACAATCGAATGTGTGGTACCGATCAATCGAATGCACCGTACCGATCAATCGAATGGTTGGTATCGTTAAATCGAATGTGCGGTACCGAACAATCGAATGTGCGGTATCGATCAATCGAATGTGCGGTACCGATCAATGGAATGTGCGGTACCGATCAATCGAATGTGCGGTACCGATCAATGGAATGTTTGGTATCGTTAAATCGAATGTTTGGTATCAATCAATCGAATGTTTGGTATCGATCAATCGAAAATGTGGTACCGACCAATCGAATGTGTGGTACCGATCAATCGAATGTACGGTACCGATCAATCGAATGTGCGGTTCCGATCAATCGAATGTTCCGTACCGATCAATGGAATGTTTGGTATCGTTAAATCGAATGTGCGGTACCGTTAGTTTGAATGTGCGGTTCCGATCAATCGATTGTGCGGTACAGATCAATCGAATGTTCGGTAACGATCAATCGAATATGCGGTACCAATCAATCGAATGTGCGGTACCGATCAATCGAATGTGCGTTACCGTTCAATCGAATGTTCCGTACAGATGAATCGAATGTGCGGTACCGTTCAATCGAATGTTCCGTACCGATCAATAGAAATGTTTGGTATCGGTAAATCGAATGTGCGGTACCGATCAATGTTGAGTATCGATCTATTGAATGTATGGTATCGATCAATGGAACGTGCGGTACCGATCAATCGAATGTGCGGTATCGATCAATTGAATGTTCGGTTCCGATCAATCTAATGTGCTGTATCGATCAATTGAATGTGCGGTACCGATCAATTGATTGTTCGGTACCGATAGTTCGAATGTGCGGTTCCGATCTATCGAATGTGCGCTACCGATCAATCGAATGTGCGGTACGGATCAATCGAATGAGCGGTACCGATCAATCGAATGTTCCGTAGCGATCAATCGAATGTGCGGTATCGATCAATCGAATGTGCGGTATCGATCAATCGAATGTGCGGTATCGTTAAATCGAATGTTCGGTACCGATCAATCGAATGTTCCGTACCGATCAATCGAATGTGCAGTACCGATCAATGTTGAGTATCGATCTATTGAATGTATGGTATCGATCAATGGAACGTGCGGTACCGATCAATCGAATGTGCGGTATCGATCAATTGAATGTTCGGTTCCGATCAATCGAATGTGCTGTATCGATCAATTGAATGTGCGGTACCGATCAATTGATTGTTCGGTACCGATAGTTCGAATGTGCGGTTCCGATCTATCGAATGTGCGCTACCGATCAATCGAATGTGCGGTACGGATCAATCGAATGAGCGGTACCGATCAATCGAATGTTCCGTAGCGATCAATCGAATGTGCGGTATCGATCAATCGAATGTGCGGTATCGATCAATCGAATGTGCGGTATCGTTAAATCGAATGTTCGGTACCGATCAATCGAATGTTCCGTACCAATCAATCGAATGTGCGGTATCGTTAAATCGAATGTGCGATACCGATCAATCGAATGTGCGGTATCGATCAATCGAATGTTCGGTAACGATCAATCGAATGTGCGGTACCGATCAATCGAATGTTCGGTACCGATCAATCGAATGTTCTGTACCGATAAATGGAATGTTTGGTATCGTAAAATCGAATGTGCGGTATCTATCAATCGAATGTTCCGTATCGATCAATCGAATATGCGGTAACGTTCAATCGAATGTTCCGTACCGATCAATCGAATGTTTGGTATCGTTAAATCGAATGTGAAGTACCGATCAATGGAATGTTGAGTATCGATCAATTGAATGTTTGGTAACGATCAATCGAATGTGCGGTAACGATCAATCGAATGTGCGGTACCGATCAATCGAATGTGCGGTATCGTTAAATCGAATGTTTGGTACCGCTCAATGGAATGTGCGGTACCGATCAATCGAATGTGCGGTACCGATCAATCGAATGTGCGGTATCGATTAATCGAATGTGCGGTACCGATCAATGGAATGTGCGGTATCGTTAAATCGAATGTTCGGTACCGATCAATCGAAAATATGGTACCGACCAATTGAATGTGCGGTATCGATCAATCGAATGTTCGGTAACGATCAATCGAATGTGCGCTACCGATCAATCGAATGTGCGGTACGGATCAATCGAATGTGCGGTACCGATCAATCGAATGTGCGGTAGGGATCAATCGAATGTGCGGTATTGATCTATCGAATGTGAGGTAACGTTAAATCGAATGTTCGGTACCGATCAATCGAATGTGCGGTTCCGATCTATCGAATGTTCCCTACCGATCAATGGAATGTTTGGTATCGTTAAATCGAATGTGTGGTACCGTTAGTTTGAATGTGCGGTTCCGATCAATCGATTGTGCGGTACAGATCAATCGAATGTTCGGTAACGATCAATCAAATGTGCGGTACCAATCAATCGAATGTGCGGTACCGATCAATCGAATGTGCGTTACCGTTCAATCGAATGTTCCGTACCGATCAATCGAATGTGCGGTACCGATCAATGTTGAGTATCGATCAATTGAATATTTGGTATCGATCAATCGAACGTGCGGTACCGATCAATCGAATGTGCGGTATCGATCAATTGAATGTTCGGTTCCGATCAATCGAATGTGCCGTACCGATCAATCGAATGTGCGGTACCGATCAATTGATTGTTCGGTACCGATAGTTCGAATGTGCGGTTCCGATCTATCGAATGTGCGCTACCGATCAATCGAATGTGCGGTACGGATCAATCGAATGAGCGGTACCAATCAATCGAATGTGCGGTACCGATCAATCGAATGTGCGTTACCGTTCAATCGAATGTTCCGTATAGATCAATCGAATGTGCGGTATCGATCAATCGAATGTGCGGTATCGATCAATCGAATGTGCGGTATCGTTAAATCGAATGTTCGGTATCGATCAATCGAATGTTCCGTACCGATCAATCGAATGTGCGGTATCGTTAAATCGAATGTGCGATACCGATCAATCGAATGTGCGGTATCGATCAATCGAATGCTCGGTAACGATCAATCGAATTTGCGGTACCGATCAATCGAATTTTCGGTACCGATCTATCGAATGTTCCGTACCGATCAATCGAATGTGCGGTACCGATCAATTGATTGTTCGGTACCGATCTATCGAATGTTCCGTAGCGATCAATCGAATGTGCGGTACCGATCAATGTTGAGTATCGATCAATTGAATATTTGGTATCGATCAATCGAACGTGCGGTACCGATCAATCGAATGTTTTGTATCGATCAATTGAATGTTCGGTTCCGATCAATCGAATGTGCCGTACCGATCAATCGAATGTGCGGTACCGATCAATTGATTGTTCGGTACCGATAGTTCGAATGTGCGGTTCCGATCTATCGAATGTGCGCTACCGATCAATCGAATGTGCGGTACCGATCAATCGAATGTTCCGTATAGATCAATCGAATGTGCGGTATCGATCAATCGAATGTGCGGTATCGTAAAATCGAATGTTCGGTACCGATCAATCGAATGTTCGGTACCAATAGTTCGAATGTGCGGTTCCGATCTATGGAATGTTCCGTACCGATCAATGGAATGTATGGTATCGTTAAATCGAATGTGCGGTACCCAACAATCGAATGTGCGGTATCGTTAAATCGAATGTGCGGTACCGATCAATGGAATGTGCGGTACCGATCAATCGAATGTGCGGTACCGATCAATGGAATGTTTGGTATCGTTAAATCGAATGTTCGATTCAGATCAATCGAATGTGCGGTACCGATCAATCGAATGTGCGGTACCGATCAATGGAATGTTTGGTATCGTTAAATCGAATGTTTGGTATCGATCAATCGAATGTTTGGTATTGATCAATCGAAAATGTGGTACCGACCAATCGAATGTGTGGTACCGATCAATCGAATGTGCGCTATCGATCAATCGAATGTGCGGTACGGATCAATCGAATGTGCGGTACCGATCGATCGAATGTGCCATACCGATCAATCGAATGTGCGGTACCGATCAATGAAATGTTTGGTATCGTTAAATCGAATGTTTGGTATCGATCTATTGAATGTATGGTATCGATCAATCGAACGTGCGGTACCGATCAATCGAATGTGCGGTATCGATCAATTGAATGTTCGGTTCCGATCAATCGAATGTGCTGTATCGATCAATCGAATGTGCGGTATCGTTAAATCGAATGTTCGGTACCGATAGTTCGAATGTGCGGTTCCGATCTATCGAATGTTCCGTACCGATCAATCGAATGTTTGGTATCGTTAAATCGAATGTGCGGTACCGAACAATCGAATGTGTGGTACCGATCAATCCAATGTACGGTACCGATCAATCGAATGTGCGCTACCGATGAATCGAATGTGCGGTACGGATCAATCGAATGTTCCGTTCCGATCAATCGAATGTGCGGTACCGTTCAATCGAATGCACCGTACCGATCAATCGAATGGTTGGTATCGATCAATCGAATATATGGTATCGATCAATCGAAAATGTGGTATCGTTAAATCGAATGTGCGGTACCGAACAATCGAATGTGCGGTATCGATCAATCGAATGTGCGGTACCGATCAATGGAATGTGCGGTACCGATCAATCGAATGTGCGGTACCGATCAATGGAATGTTTGGTATCGTAAAATCGAATGTTGGGTATCAATCAATCGAATGTTTGGTATCGATCAATCGAAAATGTGGTACCGACCAATCGAATGTGTGGTACCGATCAATCGAATGTACGGTACCGATCAATCGAATGTGCGCTATCGATCAATCGAATGTGCGGTACGGATCAATCGAATGTGCGGTACCGATCAATCGAATGTGCCATACCGATCAATCGAATGTGCGGTACCGATCAATTGATTGTTCAATCCCGATCTATCGAATGTTGAGTAGCGATCAATCGAATGTGCGGTATCGATTAATCGAATGTGCGGTACCGATCAATGGAATGTTTGGTATCGTTAAATCGAATGTTTGGTATCGATCAATCGAATGTTTTGTATCGATCAATCGAAAATGTGGTACCGACGAATTGAATGTGTAGTACCGATCAATCGAATGTACGGTACCGATCAATCGAAAATATGGTACCGACCAATTGAATGTGTGGTACCGATTAATCGAATGTACGGTACCGATCAATCGAATGTGCGGTACGGATCAATCGAATGTGCGGTTCCGATCAATCGAATGTGCGGTAGGGATCAATCGAATGTGCGGTATTGATCTATCGAATGTGCGGTATCGTTAAATCGAATGTTCGGTACCGATCAATCGAATGTGCGGTTCCGATCTATCGAATGTTCCCTACCGATCAATGGAATGTTTGGTATCGTTAAATCGAATGTGCGGTACCGTTAGTTTGAATGTGCGGTTCCGATCAATCGATTGTGCGGTACAGATCAATCGAATGTTCGGTAACGATCAATCAAATGTGCGGTACCAATCAATCGAATGTGCGGTACCGATCAATCGAATGTGCGTTACCGTTCAATCGAATGTTCCGTACCGATCAATCGAATGTGCGGTACCGATCAATGTTGAGTATCGATCAATTGAATATTTGGTATCGATCAATCGAACGTGCGGTACCGATCAATCGAATGTGCGGTATCGATCAATTGAATGTTCGGTTCCGATCAATCGAATGTGCCGTACCGATCAATCGAATGTGCGGTACCGATCAATTGATTGTTCGGTACCGATAGTTCGAATGTGCGGTTCCGATCTATCGAATGTGCGCTACCGATCAATCGAATGTGCGGTACGGATCAATCGAATGAGCGGTACCGATCAATCGAATGTTCCGTATAGATCAATCGAATGTGCGGTATCGATCAATCGAATGTGCGGTATCGATCAATCGAATGTGCGGTATCGTTAAATCGAATGTTCGGTACCGATCAATCGAATGTTTCGTACCGATCAATCGAATGTGCGGTATCGTTAAATCGAATGTGCGATACCGATCAATCGAATGTGCGGTATCGATCAATCGAATATTCGGTAACGATCAATCGAATTTGCGGTACCGATCAATCGAAAGTTCCGTACCGATCAATCGAATGTGCGGTACCGATCAATTGATTGTTCGGTACCGATCTATCGAATGTTCCGTAGCGATCAATCGAATGTGCGGTACCGATCAATGTTGAGTATCGATCAATTGACTATTTGGTATCGATCAATCGAACGTGCGGTACCGATCAATCGAATGTGCAGTACCGATCAATTGAATGTTCGGTTCCGATCAATCGAATGTGCCGTACCGATCAATCGAATGTGCGGTATCGTTAAATCGAATGTTCGGTACCGATCAATCGAATGTTTCGTACCGATCAATCGAATGTGCGGTATCGTTAAATCGAATGTTCGATACCGATCAATCGAATGTGCGGTATCGATCAATCGAATATTCGGTAACGATCAATCGAATTTGCGGTACCGATCAATCGAATGTTCGGTACCGATCTATCGAATGTTCCGTACCGATCAATCGAATGTGCGGTACCGATCAATTGATTGTTCGATACCGATCTATGGAATGTTCCGTAGCGATCAATCGAATGTGCGGTATCGATTAATCGAATGTACGGTACCGATCAATCGAATGTGCAGTACTGATCAATCGAATGTGCGGTACCGATCAATCGAATGTGCGGTAACGTTAAATCGAATGTTCGGTACCGATCAATCGAATATGCGGTTCCGATCTATCGAATGTTCCCTACCGATCAATGGAATGTTTGGTAACGATCAATCGAATGTACGGTACCGATCAATCGAATGTGCGCTACCGATTAATCGAATGTGTGGTACGGATCATTCGAATGTGCGGTAACGATCAATGGAATATTTGGTATCGTTAAATCGAATGTGCGGTACCGTTACTTCGAATATGCGGTACCGATCTATAGAATGTGCGTTACCGTTCAATCGAATGTTCCGTACCGATCAATCGAATGTTTGGTATCGTTAAATCGAATGTGCAGTACCGATCAATGGAATGTTGAGTATCGATCAATGGAATGTTTGGTATCGATCAATTGAATGTGCGGTACCGATCAATCGAATGTGCGGTATCGATCAATCGAATGTGTGGTACCGATCAATTGAATGTGCGGTATCGATCAATCGAATGTGCGGTATCGTTAAATCGAATGTTCAGTACCGATAGTTCGAATGTGCGGTTCCGATCTATCGAATGTTCCGTACCGATCAATGGAATGTTTGGTATCGTTAAATTGAATGTGCGGTACCGAACAATCGAATGTGCGGTATCGATCAATCGAATGTGCGGTACCGATGGAACGGAATGTGCGGTACCGTTCAATCGAATGTTCCGTACCGATCAATCGAATATTTGTTATCGTTAAATCGAATGTGCAGAACCGATCAATGTTGAGTATCGATCAATTGAATGTTTGGTTCCGATCAATCGAATGTGCTGTATCGATCAATCGAATGTGCGGTATCTTTAAATCGAATGTTCAGTACCTATAGTTCGAATGTGCGGTTCCGATCAATCGAATGTTCCGTACCGATCAATGGAATGTTTGGCATCGTTAAATCGAATGTGCGGTACCGAACAATCGAATGTGCGGTATCGATCAATCGAATGTGCGGTACCGATCAATGGAATGTGCGGTACCGATCAATCGAATGTGCGGTACCGATCAATGGAATGTTTGGTATCGTTAAATCGAATGTTTGGTATCGATCAATCGAATGTTTGGTATCTATCAATCGAAAATGTGGTACCGACCAATCGAATGTGCGGTACCGATCAATCGAATGTGCGGTACCGATTGATCGAATGTGCCATACCGATCAATCGAATGTGCGGTACCGATCAATTGATTGTTCGGTACCGATCTATCGAATGTTCCGTAGCGATCAATGGAATGTTTGGTATCGTTAAATCGAATGTTTGGTATCGTTAAATCGGATGTGCGGTACCGAACAATCGAATGTGCGGTACCGATCAATCGAATGTGCGGTACGGATCAATCGAATGTTCCGTACCGATCAATCGAATGTGCGGTATCGATCAATTGAATGTGCGGTACGGATCAATCGAATGTTCCGTTCCGACAATCGAATGTGCGGTATCGATCAATTGAATGTGCGTTACCGATCAATCGAATGTGCGGTACCGATCAATCGAATGTGCGGTACCGATCAATCGAATGTGCGGTACCGATCAATGGAATGTTTGGTATCGTTAAATCGAATGTGCGGTACCGTTAGTTCGAATGTGCGGTTCCGATCAATCGAATGTGCGGTACCGATCAATCGAATGTGAGGTACCGATCAATAGAATAATTGGTATCGTTAAATCGAATGTGCGGTGCCAATCAATCGAATGTGCGGTATCGATCTATAGAAAGTGCGGTACCGATCAATCGAATGTGAGGTACCGATCAATCGAATGTTCTGTACCGATTAATGGAATGTTCCGAACAGTTCAATGAAATGTTTGGTATCATTTAATCGAATGTGCGGTACCGTTAGTTCGAATGTGCGGTTCCGATCAATCGAATGTGCGGTACCGATCAATCGAATGTGAGGTACCGATCAATAGAATAATTGGTATCGTTAAATCGAATGTGCGGTGCCAATCAATCGAATGTGCGGTATCGATCTATAGAAAGTGCGGTACCGATCAATCGAATGTGAGGTACCGATCAATCGAATGTTCTGTACCGATTAATGGAATGTTCCGAACAGTTCAATGAAATGTTTGGTATCATTTAATCGAATGTGCGGTACCGATCAATCGAATGTGCGGTACCGATCAATCCATCTTGCGGCATCGTTCAATCGAATGTTCGGTACCTATCAATTGAAAAAGCGGTACGGATCAATCGAATGTGCGGTACCGGTCAATCGAATGTTCGGTATCGATCAATCGAATGTGCTGTACCGATTAATCGAATGCTCGATACCGATCAATCGAATTTGCGGTACCGTTCAATCGAATGTGCGGTACCGATCAATCGAATATTCGGTACCGATCAATCCAACGTTCGGTACCGGTCAATCGAATGTCCGGTACCGATTATTTGAATTTGCGGTACCGATCAAATGAATATTCGGTACCGATCAATCGAATGTGCTGTACCTATTAATCGAATGCTCGATACCGATCAATCGAATGTGCGGTACCGTTCAATCGAATGTGCGGTAACGATCAATCGAATGTACGGTACCGATCAATCGAATATTCGGTACCGATCAATCGAACGTTCGGTACCGGTCAATCAAATGTGCGGTACCGATTAATTGAATATGGGGTACCGATCAAATGAATATTCGGTACCGATCAATCGAATGTTCCGTACCGATATTGAATGTGCGGCATCGATCAATCGAATGGTCGGTATCGATCAATTGAATGTGCGGTACCGATCAATCGAATATTCGGTACCGATCAATCGAATGTTCCATACCGATGAATCAAATGTGCGGTATCGATCAATCGAATGTGCGGTATCGATCAATCGAATGTTCCGTACCGATCAATCGAATGTGCGGTATCGATCAATCGAATGTGCGGTACCGATCGATCGAATGTTTGGTATTGATCAATCGAATGTGTGGTACCGATTAATCGAATGTGCGGTACCGATCAATCGAATAAGCGGTACCGATCAATCGAATGTGCGGTACCGTTGAATCGAATGTGCTGTACCGATCAATCGAACGTTCGGTACCGATCAATCGAATGTGCGGTATCGTTAACTCGAATGTGCGATACCGATCAATTGAATGTGCGGTACCGACCAATCGAATGTTCGGTACTGATCAATCGAATGTTCCGTACCGATCAATCGAATGCTTGGTATCATTAAATCGAATGTGCGGTACCGATCAATCGAATGTTTGGTACCGACCAATCGAATGTGCGGTAATGATCAATCGAATTTGCGGTACCGATCAATTAAATGTTCGGTACCGATCAATCGAATGTTCCGTACCGATATTGAATGTGCGGTATCGATCAATCGAATGGTCGGTATCGATCAATTGAATGTGCGGTACCGATCAATCTAATATTCGGTACCGATCAATCGAATGTGCGGTACCGATCAATCGAATGTTCCATACCGATCAATCGAATGTGCGGTATCGATCAATCGAATGTTCGGTATCGATCAATCGAATGTTCCGTACCGATCAATTGAATGTTCGGTATCGTTGAATCGAATGTGTGGTACCGATTAATCGAATGTTCCGTACCGATCAATCGAATGTGCGGTACCGATCAATTGAATGTTCGGTACTGATCAATCGAATGTTCCGAACTATCAATCGAATGTGTGGTACCGATCAATCGAATGTTACGTACCGATCAATAGAATGTGCGGTACCGTTCAATCGAATGTTCCGTACCGATCAATCGAATGCTTGGTATCATTAAATCGAATGTGCGGTACCGATCAATCGAATGTTTGGTACCGACCAATCGAATGTTCGGTACCGATCAATCGAATGTTCCGTACCGATCAATGAAATGCTTGGTATCATTAAATCGAATGTGCGGTATCGATCAATCGAATGTTCGGTACCATCAATCGAATGTTCCGCATCGATCAATCGAATGTGAGGTACCGATCAATCGAATGCGTGGTACCGACCAATCGAATGTGCTATATCGATAAATCGAATGGGCAGTATCGATCAATCGAATGTTCCGTACCGATCAGGGGAATGTTTGGTATATTTAAATCGAATGTGCGGTACCGAACATTCGAATGTGCGGTATCGATCTATCGAATGTGCGGTACCGATCAATCGAATGTGCGGTACCGATCAATGGAATGTGCGGTATCGTTAAATCGAATGTTTGGTATCGATCAATCAATCTTTGGTATCGATCAATTGAATGTTTTGTATCGATCAATGGAATGTGTGGTACCGATTAATCTAATGTGCGGTACCGATATATCGAATGTGCGGTACCGATCAAACGAATGTGCGGTACGGATTAATCGAATGTTCCGTACCGATCAATCGAATGTGCGGTATCGATCTATCGAATGTGCGATACCGATCAATCGAATGTGCGGTATCGATTAATCGAATGTGCGGTACCGATCAATCGAATGTTCCGTACCGATCAATCGAATGTTTGGAATCGTTAAATCGAATGTGCGGTACCGATCAATCGAATGTGCGGTATCGATCAATCGAATGTGCGGTACCGATCAATCGAATGTGTGGTACCGATTAATCGAATGTGCGGTACAGTTCAATCGAAAGTGCGGTACGGTTCAATCGAATGTTCCGTACCGATCAATCGAAAGTGCGGTATCGATCAATCGAATGTTCGGTTCCATCAATCAAATGTTCCGTACCGATCAATCGAATGTGCGGTACCGATCAATGGAACGTTTGGTATTGTTAAATCGAATGTTTGGTACCGATCAATCGAATATGTGGTACCGATCAATCGAATTTGCAGTACCGATCAATCGAATGTTCCGTACCGATTAATCGAATGTTTGGAATCGTTAAATCGAATGTGCGGTACCGATCAATCGAATGTGCGGTATCGATCAATCGAATGTGCGGTATCGATCAATGGAATATGCGTTACCGATCAATCGAATGTTCCGTACCGATCAATAGAATATTCGGTATATTTATATCGAATGTGCGGTACCGATCAATCGAATGTGCGGTACCGATCACTCGATCGTGCGATATAGATCAATCGAATGTTCGGTACGGATCAATCGAATGTTCCGTGCCGATCAATCGAAAGTGCGGTGTCGATCAATCGAATATGCGGACTCGATCAATCGAATGTGCGGTACCGATCAATCGAATGTTCGGTACCATCAATCGAATGTTCCGCACCGATCAATCGAATGTGAGGTATCGCTAAATCGAATGTGCAATACCGATCAATCGAATGGGCGGTATCGATCAATCGAATGTTCCGTACCGATCAGGGGAATGTTTGGTATATTTAAATCGAATGTGCGGTACCGATTAATCAAATGTGCGGTACCGATTAATCGAATAAGCGGTACCGATCAATCGAATGTGCGGTACGGATCAATCGAATGTGCGGTACCGATCAATCGAATGTGCCGTACCGATCAATCGAATGTGTGGTACCGATCAATTTAATAGGCGGTACCGATCAATCGAATGTTCCGTAACATCAATCAAATGTTCCGTACCGATCAATCGAATGTGCGGTATCGTTAAATTAAATGTTCGATACCGATCAATCGAATGTGCGATACCGATCAATGGAACGTTTGGTATTGTTAAATCGAATGTTTGGTACCGATCAATCGAATATGTGGTACTGATCAATCGAATTTGCAGTATCGATCTATCGAATGTTCGGTACCGATCAATCGAATGTGCGGTACCGATCATTCGAATGTGCGGTACGGATCAATCGAATGTTCCGTACCGATCAATCGAATGTGCGGTATCGATCAATGGAATATGCGTTACCGATCAATCGAATGTTCCGTACCGATCAATAGAATATTCGGTATATTTATATCGAATGTGCGGTACCGATCAATCGAATGTGCGGTACCGATCACTCGATCGTGCGATATAGATCAATCGAATGTTCGGTACGGATCAATCGAATGTTCCGTGCCGATCAATCGAAAGTGCGTATCGATCAATCGAATATGCGGACTCGATCAATCGAATGTGCGGTCCCGATCAATCGAATGTTCGGTACCATCAATCGAATGTTCCGCACCGATCAATCGAATGTGAGGTATCGCTAAATCGAATGTGCTATACCGATCAATCGAATGGGCGGTATCGATCAATCGAATGTTCCGTACCGATCAGGGGAATGTTTGGTATATTTAAATCGAATGTGCGGTACCGAACATTCGAATGTGCGGTATCGATCTATCGAATGTGCGGTACCGATCAATCGAATGTGCGGTACCGATCAATGGAATGTGCGGTACCGATAAATCGAATGTTTGGTATCGATCAATCAAATGTTTGGTATCGATCAATTGAATGTGCGGTACAGATCAGTCGAATGTGCGGTACCGATCAATCGAAGGTGCGGTACCGATCAATGGAATGTGCGGTATCGTTAAATCGAATGTTTGTTGTCGATCAATCAAATGTTTGGTATCGATCAATTGAATGTGCGGTACCGATCAGTCGAATGTGTGGTACCGATTGATCTAATGTGCGGTACCGATATATCGAATGTGCGGTACCGATCAAACGAATGTGCGGTACGGATTAATCGAATGTTCCGTACCGATCAATCGAATGTGCGTTATCGATCTATCGAATGTGCGATACCGATCAATCGAATGTGCGGTATCGATCAATCGAATGTGCGGTACCGATCAATCGAATGTTCCGTACCGATCAATCGAATGTGCGGTACCGATCAATCGAATGTGTGGTACCGATCAATCGAATGTACGGTATCGATCAATCGAATGTTCGGTTCCATCAATCAAATGTTCCGTACCGATCAATCAAATGTGCGGTATCGTTAAATCGAATGTTCGATACTGATCAATCGAATGTGCGGTACCGATCAATGGAATGTTTGGTATCGTTAAGTGGAATGTTTGGTACCGATCAATCGAATATGTGGTACCGATCAATCGAATGTGCGGTACCAATCAATCGAATGTTCGGTACCGATCAATCAATCAATCAATCAGAAAATATTTATATAGCGCCAAAATCAACAAAAGTTGTTCAAAGGCGCTCAAGACAGTTACATGAAATTAATTACAATACACTTCTTGAAAAAGATAACATTTGAGCAGTTTCTTGAAAATATGAATAGTCTGAGCATCCTTGATGTGATTTGGAAGAGTGTTCCACTCTTTTGGTCCATAGCAGGAGAATGAGCGATCTGCAAATGACACAGCACGGGTTCTGGGCACGATAAAGTGAGGAGAAGATATATATGATCTAAGCTGTCTGCGTGGTGCTTGCAGCTGTAGTAAGTCAGATATGTAGGATGGCGACTGTTTATGGTGAGCTTTGTACACAAGAAGGAGAACTTTGAATTTAATGCGCTGTTGTATAGGAAGCCAGTGAAGAGCAATGAGTTCCGATGTGATAGAGTCATACTTCTTACGCTTGACAATGATGCGAGCAGAGGTGCGTTGGACATTTTGAAGTTTAGTGATTAGGGATTTGTTTACACCAATCAAGAGGCTGTTGCAGTAGTCCAACCTGGAGGTAACTAATGTGTGCACAGCTAGCTTGGCTGCCTCAGTAGTGAGCATTTTGCGTGCACGACTAATGTTATTGAGATGATAGTTAGCAGATCTGATAATAGTTGTGACCTGTGCACTCATTGTCATACCGGAGTCGAACATAACCCCTAAATTTCTGACAGGGTTTGTCTGGACGGGAACATCAACACCAGCAACAGTCACTGAGGGCAGGTTGAACTTAACCAATTGGGCTCTAAACCCAATGACCATAACCTCAGTTTTGTCAGCATTGAGTTTCAGGAAGTTTGTTGACATCCATGCTTGCACTTTGGAAAGGCAGTCTTCAAGTTTCGAAACTGCTTGCTTCACTCCCTCCTCAGATGTTGGGCAAACCGAAACATACACTTGTGTATCATCAGCGTATATATGCAGATCTAGCCCATATTCGCGAACAAGATTTCCGAGAGGCAAAATGTAAATGGCGAACAGCAAAGGACCCAACACCGATCCCTGAGGCACGCCATACACCAAGTTCTGAACAGAAGAAAATTTGCCATCAACAAGGACACGATGAGATCGATCAGACAGGTACGATTTGAACCAGGTAAGCGGAATTCCATGTACACCCAGCAGATATTCCAAGCGATGTATAAGAACTTCATGGTCAATAGTGTCAAATGCACTGCTCAAATAAAGTAGGACAAGGATTGTTACTCCCTGTCTCTCCATTGCCCACAAGATGTCATTGTGAACCTTGATTAAGGCAGTCTCAGTTGAGTGAAACTGCTTATAGGCAGACTGAAGTGGCTCATGAAGTCTGTTCTCGGTCATGTAGTTGGTTAGCTGCTTTGCAACAACACGCTCAAGCACCTTGGATAGGAAGGGAAGGTTGCTAACAGGCCTGTAGTTCTTCAGCGTGTTATGGTCTAAGTTGGCCTTTTTGAGGAGTGGCGCAATAACAGCCTCCTTATAGGTATCTGGAACAACGCTAGATCTAAGCGAAGTATTCACTATTTCTGTTACGGTTGGCAGAAGAGAGTCAAGCAACAATTTCACCATCCAAGAAGGCAAAGGATCGAGAATGCAAGACGGGCTTGGTGCCTTGGAAATTATCTCACGAAGATCGTCCTCGCTGACAATAACAAATGTGTCCCAGGAGTGAGAAACAGGAGATGGCGTGGAAGAATCGCAGTTTTGACATGTGAGATTGTCCCTAATGGTTTGAATTTTAGTAGAAAAGTACGCTGCAAATTGATCTGCCAAGTCTTTGGCAGAGTCATGGTCCGGTAGTTTTGTGGGTCTCTTTCTCTGAAGAATGTCATTTATGGTACGAAACATGGACTTGAAATCATTTCCACAATCCATGATCTTGTTGTTGAGGAAAGTACACTTGGAACGGTACAGCTCGATGTTATAGCTATTTCTTGCTTTCTTGAACTTATCAAAGTCAATCAGCGAGCGACTTGAAATCCACTTTCGTTCAGCCTTACGGCGATTGCGCTTAGCAGAATGTAGAGAGTTAGTAAACCAAGGCTGCTTTGGACGAATCACCACCCTTTTTGTACTAAGGGGTGCATGTTTGTTGAGGAGATCAGACATGACACTATTATATTTGTCAGCAAGATCACATACATTGTTTGACTCCGATGAAGCCGTTTTTAGATCAGAAGATGATATATCGTTCTTGAACGCAGGCAAATCAACAGAGCGATATTTCCTTGATGTTATTATCTTAACAAGCGGAGGTGGTTTTGCGATGTTAAGATTGCAAGCAACAATATGGTGATCAGATATAAGATCAAGAACTCGAACTGTATCCACAATATTGTCAGTAGAGCGTGATATTACCACGTCAAGTGTATGCCCACATTGATGAGTAGGTTGGGTGACAAACTGCTGAAAACCAAGTGTTTTGGCAAGATCATTGAAATTGAGCGTGGCATAGTCATTAACAACATCCAGGTGCAAGTTCAGATCTCCAACAACAACGAGGTCACCTTTAGCAATGGTATAGTCTTGCATGGTTTGTGAAAATTCTGAGAAGAATATGCCAGTGTTGAGCTGATTCTTAGCCGATGGGGGTGGCCTATACATGACAACAAAAGTAAAACACTTGGTGCCAGTCGAGAAAACAACCTCACAAGATTCAAAACTCTTGATGTTAGAGCCTCTATTTTCAGATGTGGAAACAATAATAAGGTTCTTTTTGTATATGACTGAAATGCCACCATGAGGATCTCCATTTCCACGAGGGACATTGATGATATCATAGCCAGGAGGAGTAAGTGAATGTACATAGAAGTCATCACTTTTATTGTCAATAAACCAGGTTTCACAAAGTGCAAAAATATCGATGTCATGTTCAACAATAAGATCTGTTATGATTCCTCTAGTAGATTTAGACTTTGCAGATTGACAGTTCAGAGCGAATACCAGTAAAGAAAGTCTATCTTTAGGATGAGGTTGCAGATTATTTCTATTCATTCCTCTCCTTGTAGGTTTAATCTTAGAAACACCCATTGAGCGTATTGATTTGAACAAATCACTTGGTAGATAATACAAATACCTGTTCTGTTTGACTTGCTCATTGATTGCTAACAAGCAATCTCTTGAATAGGAGTACTTGAGCTGTGCTGATTCCATAATTAGGCGATTAAGTGGACAAAAGACCAACCACAATAGGATGATTAGTGTCAGAACTGCTATGTTACTAACTCTCAATGGTATACCAATATGGCTGAACACTCAGTGCTCAGAGATAGTGACTGTATCACTGAGAATCCGAAATGAAATGTTGGAAGAGATGGCATATTCCACAACAAAATAATCAACAATCTGCATCAAATAAGTCAGTGATGTTATTCTGAAAGCTTAATAGAGCATTTATTCATGAAATCAGTCTGGTGCCAGTAGAAAGATGTTGAAAAGACAGAGCACAAGTGGAGTGCAGCATACACGCACATCCACATCAAGTTCAAGTATGTTCCGTACTGATCAATCGAATGTGCGGTACCGATCAATCGAATGTTCCGTACCGATCAATCGAATGTGCGGTACCGATCAATCGAATGTGTGGTACCGATCAATCGAATGTACGGTATCGATCAATCGAATGTTCGGTTCCATCAATCAAATGTTCCGTACCGATCAATCAAATGTGCGGTATCGTTAAATCGAATGTTCGATACCGATCAATCGAATGTGCGGTACCGATCAATGGAATGTTTGGTATCGTTAAGTGGAATGTTTGGTACCGATCAATCGAATATGTGGTACCGATCAATCGGATGTGCGGTACCAATCAATCGAATGTTCGGTACCGATCAATCGTATGTTCCGTACTGATCAATCGAATGTGCGATACCGATCAATCGAATGTTTGGTATCGTTTAATCGAATGTGCGGTACCGTTAGTTCGAATGTACGGTTCCGATCTATCGAATGTCCGTACCTATCAATGGAATGTTTGGTTTCGTTAAATCGAATGTGCGGTACCGAACAATCGAATGTGCAGTATCGATCTATCGAATGAGCGGTACCGATCTATCAAATGTGCGGTACCGATCAATCGAATGTGCGGTACGGATCAATGGAATGTTCCGTACCGATAAATCGAATGTTTGGTATCGATCAATCAAATGTTTGGTATCGATCAATTGAATGTGCGGTACCGATCAGTCGAATGTGCGGTACCGATCAATGGAATGTGCGGTACCGATCAATGGAATGTGCGGTATCGTTAAATCGAATGTTTGTTATCGATCAATCAAATGTTTGGTATCGATCAATTGAATGTGCGGTACCGATCAGTCGAATGTGTGGTACCGATTGATCTAATGTGCGGTACCGATATATCGAATGTGCGGTACCGATCAAACGAATGTGCGGTACGGATTAATCGAATGTTCCGTACCGATCAATCGAATGTGCGTTATCGATCTATCGAATGTGCGATACCGATCAATCGAATGTGCGGTACCGATCAATCGAATGTTCCGTACCGATCAATCGAATGTGCGGTACCGATCAATCGAATGTGTGGTACCCATCAATCGAATGTACGGTATCGATCAATCGAATGTTCGGTTCCATCAATCAAATGTTCCGTACCGATCAATCAAATGTGCGGTATCGTTAAATCGAATGTTCGATACCGATCAAGCGAATGTGCGGTACCGATCAATGGAATGTTTGGTATCGTTAAGTGGAATGTTTGGTACCGATCAATCGAATATGTGGTACCGATCAATCGAATGTTCGGTACCGATCAATCGTATGTTCCGTACTGATCAATCGAATGTGCGGTACCGATCAATCGAATGTTCCGTACCGATCAATCGAATGTGCGGTACCGATCAATCGAATGTGCGGTACCGATCAATCGAATGTGCGATACCGATCAATCGAATGTGCGGTATCGATCAATGGAATGTGCGGTACCGATCATTCGAATGTTCCGTACCGATCAATCGAATGGTTGGTATCGTTAAATCGAATGTGCGGTACCGATCAATCGAATGTGCGGTATCGATCAATCGATCGTGCGGTATCGATCAATCGATCCTGCGGTACCGATCAATCGATCGTGCGGTACGGATCAATCGAATGTGCGATACCGATCTATCGAATGTGTGTTACCGATCAATCGAATGTGCGTTACAGATCAATCGAATGTGAGGTACCGATCAATCGAATGTGCGGTACCGATCAATCGAATGTGCGGTACCGTTCAATCGAATTTGCGGTACCTATCAATCGAATATTCGGTACCGATCAATCGAATGTACGGTACCTATCAATCGAATGTGCAGTACCGATCAATCGAATGGGCGGTACGGATCAATCGAATGTGCCGTACCGATCAATCGAAAGGGCGGTATCGATCAATCGAATGTTTGGTATCGTTTAATCGAATGTGCGGTACCGTTAGTTCGAATGTTCGGTTCCGATCAATCGAATGTTCCGTACCGATCAATGGAATGTTTGGTACCGATGAATCGTATGTTCGGTACTGATCAATCGAATTTGCGATACCGATCAATCGAATGTTTGGTATCGTTTAATCGAATGTGCGGTACCGTTAGTTCGAATGTTCGGTTCCGATTTATTCCGTACCGATCAATGAAATGTTTGGTATCGTTAAATCGAATGTGCGGTACCGTTAGTTCGAATGTTCGGTTCCGATCTATCGAATGTTCCGTACCGATCAATGGAATGTTTGGTATCGTTAAATCGGATGTGCGGTACCGAACAATCGAATATGCAGTACCGATCAATCGAATATTCCGTACCGATCAATCGAATGTTTGGTATCGTTAAATCGAATGTGCGGTACCGATCAATCGAATGTGCGGTACCGATCTATCGAATGTGTGTTACCGATCAATCGAATGTGCGTTACAGATCAATCGAATGTGAGGTACCGATCAATCGAATGTGCGGTACCGATCAATCGAATGTGCGGTACCGTTCAATCGAATTTGCGGTACCTATCAATCGAATATTCGGTACCGATCAATCGAATGTACGGTACCTATCAATCGAATGTGCAGTACCGATCAATCGAATGGGCGGTACGGATCAATCGAATGTGCCGTACCGATCAATCGAAAGGGCGGTATCGATCAATCGAATGTTTGGTATCGTTTAATCGAATGTGCGGTACCGTTAGTTCGAATGTTCGGTTCCGATCAATCGAATGTTCCGTACCGATCAATGGAATGTTTGGTACCGATGAATCGTATGTTCGGTACTGATCAATCGAAATTGCGATACCGATCAATCGAATGTTTGGTATCGTTTAATCGAATGTGCGGTACCGTTAGTTCGAATGTTCGGTTCCGATCTATCGAATGTTCCGTACCGATCAATGGAATGTTTGGTATCGTTAAATCGGATGTGCGGTACCGAACAATCGAATATGCAGTACCGATCAATCGAATATTCCGTACCGATCAATCGAATGTTTGGTATCGTTAAATCGAATGTGCGGTACCGATCAATCGAATGTGCGGTACCGATCAATCGAATGTTCCGTACCGATCAATCGAATGTTTGGTATCGTTAAATCGGATGTGCGGTACCGAACAATCGAATGTGCAGTACCGATCAATCGAATGTTCCGTACCGATCAATCGAATGTTTGGTATCGTTAAATCGAATATGCGGTACCGATCAATCGAATGGGCGGTACCGATCAATCGAATGTTTGGTATCGTTAAGTCGAATGTGCGGTATCGATCTATTTAATGTGCGGTACCGATCAATCGAATGTGCGGTACCGATCAATGGAATGTTTGGTATCGTTAAATCGAATGTGCGGTGCCAATCAATCGAATGTGCGATATCGATCTATCGATAGTGCGGTACCGATCAAACGAATGTGAGGTACCGATCAATCGAATTTGTGGTACCGATCAAATGAATATTCGGTACCGATCAATCGAATGTTCCGTACCGATATTAAATGTGCGGTATCGATCAATCGAATGTGCGGTATCGATCAATTGAATGTGCGGTACCGATCAATTGAATGTGCGGTACCGTTAAATCGAATGTTCCATACCGATCAATCGAATGTGCGGTATCGTTAAATCAAATGTGCTGTACCGATCAATCGAATGTGCGGTACCGATCAATCGAATGTGCGGTATCGATCAATCGATCGTGCGGTATCGATCAATGGAATGTTTGGTATCATTAAATCGAATGTTTGGTACCGATCAATCGAATATGTGGTACCGATCAATCGAATGTGCGGTACCGATCAATCGAATGTGCGGTACCGATCAATGGAATGTTTGGTATCGTTAAATCGAATGTGCGGTACCGTTAGTTCGAATGTGCGGTTCCGATCAATCGAATGTGCGGTACCGATCAATCGAATGTATCGTACCGATTAATGGAATGTTTGGTATCGTTAAATCGAATGTGCGGTATCGATCTATTTAATGTGCGGTACCGATCAATGGAATAATTGGTATCGTTAAATCGAATGTGTGGTGCCAATCAATCGAATGTGCGGTACCGATCAATCGAATGTACGGTACCGATCAATGGAATAATTGGTATCGTTAAATCGAATGTGCGGTGCCAATCAATCGAATGTGCGGTACAGATCAATCGAATATGTGGTACCGATCAATCGAATGTGCGGTACCGATCAATCGAATGTTCTGTACCGATCAATGGAATGTTTGGTATCGTTAAATCGAATGTGCAGTACCGGTCAATCGAATGTTTGGTATCGACTAATCGAATGTGCGGTATCGATCACTCAAATGTGCGATACCGATCAATCGAATGTGCGGTACCGATCATTCGAATGTTCCGTACCGATCAATCGAATGGTTGGTATCGTTAAATCGAATGTGCGGTACCGATCAATCGAATGTGCGGTATCGATCAATCGATCGTGCGGTATCGATCAATCGATCCTGCGGTACCGATCAATCGATCGTGCGGTACGGATCAATCGAATGTGCGATACCGATCTATCGAATGTGTGTTACCGATCAATCGAATGTGCGTTACAGATCAATCGAATGTGAGGTACCGATCAATCGAATGTGCGGTACCGATCAATCGAATGTGCGGTACCGTTCAATCGAATTTGCGGTACCTATCAATCGAATATTCGGTACCGATCAATCGAATGTACGGTACCTATCAATCGAATGTGCAGTACCGATCAATCGAATGGGCGGTACGGATCAATCGAATGTGCCGTACCGATCAATCGAAAGGGCGGTATCGATCAATCGAATGTTTGGTATCGTTTAATCGAATGTGCGGTACCGTTAGTTCGAATGTTCGGTTCCGATCAATCGAATGTTCCGTACCGATCAATGGAATGTTTGGTACCGATGAATCGTATGTTCGGTACTGATCAATCGAATTTGCGATACCGATCAATCGAATGTTTGGTATCGTTTAATCGAATGTGCGGTACCGTTAGTTCGAATGTTCGGTTCCGATTTATTCCGTACCGATCAATGAAATGTTTGGTATCGTTAAATCGAATGTGCGGTACCGAACAATCGAATGTGCAATACCGATCAATGAAATGTTTGGTATCGTTTAATCGAATGTGCGGTACCGTTAGTTCGAATGTTCGGTTCCGATCTATCGAATGTTCCGTACCGATCAATGGAATGTTTGGTATCGTTAAATCGGATGTGCGGTACCGAACAATCGAATATGCAGTACCGATCAATCGAATATTCCGTACCGATCAATCGAATGTTTGGTATCGTTAAATCGAATGTGCGGTACCGATCAATCGAATGTGCGGTACCGATCAATCGAATGTGCGGTACCGATCAATGGAATGTTTGGTATCGTTAAATCGAATGTGTGATACCGTTAGAACGAATGTGCGGTTCCGATCAATCGAATGTGCGGTACCGATCAATCGAATGTGCGGTACCGATCAATGGAATGTTTGGTATCATTAAATCGAATGTTTGGTACCGATCAATCGAATATGTGGTACCGATCAATCGAATGTACGGTACCGATCAATCGAATGTGCGGTACCGATCAATGGAATGTTTGGTATCGTTAAATCGAATGTGCGGTACCGTTAGTTCGAATGTGCGGTTCCGATCAATCGAATGTGCGGTACCGATCAATCGAATGTATCGTACCGATTAATGGAATGTTTGGTATCGTTAAATCGGATGTGCGGTATCGATCTATTTAATGTGCGGTACCGATCAATGGAATAATTGGTATCGTTAAATCGAATGTGTGGTGCCAATCAATCGAATGTGCGGTACCGATCAATCGAATGTGCGGTACCGATCAATCGAATGTTCTGTACCGATCAATGGAATGTTTGGTATCGTTAAATCGAATGTGCAGTACCGGTCAATCGAATGTTTGGTATCGACTAATCGAATGTGCGGTACCGATCACTCAAATGTGCGATACCGATCAATCGAATGTGCGGTATCGATCAATGGAATGTGCGGTACCGATCATTCGAATGTTCCGTACCGATCAATCGAATGGTTGGTATCGTTAAATCGAATGTGCGGTACCGATCAATCGAATGTGCGGTATCGATCAATCGATCGTGCGGTATCGATCAATCGATCCTGCGGTACCGATCAATCGATCGTGCGGTACGGATCAATCGAATGTGCGATACCGATCTATCGAATGTGTGTTACCGATCAATCGAATGTGCGTTACAGATCAATCGAATGTGCGGTACCGATCAATCGAATGTGCGGTACCGATCAATCGAATGTGCGGTACCGTTCAATCGAATGTGCGGTACCTATCAATCGAATATTCGGTACCGATCAATCGAATGTACGGTACCTATCAATCGAATGTGCAGTACCGATCAATCGAATGGGCGGTACGGATCAATCGAATGTGCCGTACCGATCAATCGAAAGGGCGGTATCGATCAATCGAATGTTTGGTATCGTTTAATCGAATGTGCGGTACCGTTAGTTCGAATGTTCGGTTCCGATCAATCGAATGTTCCGTACCGATCAATGGAATGTTTGGTACCGATGAATCGTATGTTCCGTACTGATCAATCGAATTTGCGATACCGATCAATCGAATGTTTGGTATCGTTTAATCGAATGTGCGGTACCGTTAGTTCGAATGTTCGGTTCCGATTTATTCCGTACCTATCAATGAAATGTTTGGTATCGTTAAATCGAATGTGCGGTACCGAACAATCGAATGTGCAATACCGATCAATCAAATGTTTGGTATCGTTTAATCGAATGTGCGGTACCGTTAGTTCGAATGTTCGGTTCCGATCTATCGAATGTTCCGTACCGATCAATGGAATGTTTGGTATCGTTAAATCGGATGTGCGGTACCGAACAATCGAATATGCAGTACCGATCAATCGAATATTCCGTACCGATCAATCGAATGTTTGGTATCGTTAAATCGAATGTGTGATACCGTTAGAACGAATGTGCGGTTCCGATCAATCGAATGTTTGGTACCGATCAATCGAATGTGCGGTACCGATCAATGGAATGTTTGGTATCATTAAATCGAATGTTTGGTACCGATCAATCGAATATGTGGTACCGATCAATCGAATGTACGGTACCGATCAATCGAATGTGCGGTACCGATCAATGGAATGTTTGGTATCGTTAAATCGAATGTGCGGTACCGTTAGTTCGAATGTGCGGTTCCGATCAATCGAATGTATCGTACCGATTAATGGAATGTTTGGTATCGTTAAATCGGATGTGCGGTATCGATCGATTTAATGTGCGGTACCGATCAATGGAATAATTGGTATCGATAAATCGAATGTGTGGTGCCAATCAATCGAATGTGCGGTACCGATCAATCGAATGTGCGGTACCGATCAATGGAATAATTGGTATCGTTAAATCGAATGTGCGGTGCCAATCAATCGAATGTGCGGTACAGATCAATCGAATATGTGGTACCGATCAATCGAATGTTCTGTACCGATCAATGGAATGTTTGGTATCGTTAAATCGAATGTGCAGTACCGGTCAGTCGAATGTTTGGTATCGACTAATCGAATGTGCGGTACCGATCAATCGAATGTGCGATACCGATCAATCGAATGTGCGGTATCGATCAATGGAATGTGCGGTACCGATCATTCGAATGTTCCGTACCGATCAATCGAATGGTTGGTATCGTTAAATCGAATGTGCGGTACCGATCAATCGAATGTGCGGTATCGATCAATCGATCGTGCGGTACCGATCAATGGAATGTTTGGTATCATTAAATCGAATGTTTGGTACCGATCAATCGAATATGTGGTACCGATCAATCGAATGTGCGGTACCGATCAATCGAATGTGCGGTACCGATCAATGGAATGTTTGGTTTCGTTAAATCGAATGTGCGGTACCGTTAGTTCGAATGTGCGGTTCCGATCAATCGAATGTGCGGTACCGATCAATCGAATGTATCGTACCGATTAATGGAATGTTTGGTATCGTTAAATCGGATGTGCGGTATCGATCTATTTAATGTGCGGTACCGATCAATGGAATAATTGGTATCGTTAAATCGAATGTGTGGTGCCAATCAATCGAATGTGCGGTACCGATCAATGGAATAATTGGTATCGTTAAATCGAATGTGCGGTGCCAATCAATCGAATGTGCGGTACAGATCAATCGAATATGTGGTACCGATCAATCGAATGTTCTGTACCGATCAATGGAATGTTTGGTATCGTTAAATCGAATGTGCAGTACCGGTCAATCGAATGTTTGGTATCGACTAATCGAATGTGCGGTACCGATCACTTGAATGTGCGATACCGATCAATCGAATGTGCGGTATCGATCAATGGAATGTGCGGTACCGATCATTCGAATGTTCCGTACCGATCAATCGAATGGTTGGTATCGTTAAATCGAATGTGCGTTACCGATCAATCGAATGTGCGGTACCGATCAATCGATCGTGCGGTATCGATCAATGGAATGTTTGGTATCATTAAATCGAATGTTTGGTACCGATCAATCGAATATGTGGTACCGATCAATCGAATGTGCGGTACCGATCAATCGAATGTGCGGTACCGATCAATGGAATGTTTGGTATCGTTAAATCGAATGTGCAGTACCGGTCAATCGAATGTTTGGTATCGACTAATCGAATGTGCGGTACCGATCACTCAAATGTGCGATACCGATCAATCGAATGTGCGGTATCGATCAATGGAATGTGCGGTACCGATCATTCGAATGTTCCGTACCGATCAATCGAATGGTTGGTATCGTTAAATCGAATGTGCGGTACCGATCAATCGAATGTGCGGTATCGATCAATCGATCGTGCGGTATCGATCAATCGATCCTGCGGTACCGATCAATCGATCGTGCGGTACGGATCAATCGAATGTGCGATACCGATCTATCGAATGTGTGTTACCGATCAATCGAATGTGCGTTACAGATCAATCGAATGTGAGGTACCGATCAATCGAATGTGCGGTACCGATCAATCGAATGTACGGTACCTATCAATCGAATGTGCAGTACCGATCAATCGAATGGGCGGTACGGATCAATCGAATGTGCCGTACCGATCAATCGAAAGGGCGGTATCGATCAATCGAATGTTTGGTATCGTTTAATCGAATGTGCGGTACCGTTAGTTCGAATGTTCGGTTCCGATCAATCGAATGTTCCGTACCGATCAATGGAATGTTTGGTACCGATGAATCGTATGTTCCGTACTGATCAATCGAATTTGCGATACCGATCAATCGAATGTTTGGTATCGTTTAATCGAATGTGCGGTACCGTTAGTTCGAATGTTCGGTTCCGATTTATTCCGTACCTATCAATGAAATGTTTGTTATCGTTTAATCGAATGTGCGGTACCGAACAATCGAATGTGCAATACCGATCAATCAAATGTTTGGTATCGTTTAATCGAATGTGCGGTACCGTTAGTTCGAATGTTCGGTTCCGATCTATCGAATGTTCCGTACCGATCAATGGAATGTTTGGTATCGTTAAATCGGATGTGCGGTACCGAACAATCGAATATGCAGTACCGATCAATCGAATATTCCGTACCGATCAATCGAATGTTTGGTATCGTTAAATCGAATGTGCGGTACCGATCAATCGAATGTGCGGTACCGATCAATCGAATGTGCGGTACCGATCAATGGAATGTTTGGTATCGTTAAATCGAATGTGTGATACCGTTAGAACGAATGTGCGGTTCCGATCAATCGAATGTGCGGTACCGATCAATCGAATGTGCGGTACCGATCAATGGAATGTTTGGTATCATTAAATCGAATGTTTGGTACCGATCAATCGAATATGTGGTACCGATCAATCGAATGTGCGGTACCGATCAATCGAATGTGCGGTACCGATCAATGGAATGTTTGGTATCGTTAAATCGAATGTGCAGTACCGGTCAATCGAATGTTTGGTATCGACTAATCGAATGTGCGGTACCGATCACTCAAATGTGCGATACCGATCAATCGAATGTGCGGTATCGATCAATCGAATGTGCGGTACCGATCATTCGAATGTTCCGTACCGATCAATCGAATGGTTGGTATCGTTAAATCGAATGTGCGGTACCGATCAATCGAATGTGCGGTATCGATCAATCGATCGTGCGGTATCGATCAATCGATCCTGCGGTACCGATCAATCGATCGTGCGGTACGGATCAATCGAATGTGCGATACCGATCTATCGAATGTGTGTTACCGATCAATCGAATGTGCGTTACAGATCAATCGAATGTGAGGTACCGATCAATCGAATGTGCGGTACCGATCAATCGAATGTGCGGTACCGTTCAATCGAATTTGCGGTACCTATCAATCGAATATTCGGTACCGATCAATCGAATGTACGGTACCTATCAATCGAATGTGCAGTACCGATCAATCGAATGGGCGGTACGGATCAATCGAATGTGCCGTACCGATCAATCGAAAGGGCGGTATCGATCAATCGAATGTTTGGTATCGTTTAATCGAATGTGCGGTACCGTTAGTTCGAATGTTCGGTTCCGATCAATCGAATGTTCCGTACCGATCAATGGAATGTTTGGTACCGATGAATCGTATGTTCCGTACTGATCAATCGAATTTGCGATACCGATCAATCGAATGTTTGGTATCGTTTAATCGAATGTGCGGTACCGTTAGTTCGAATGTTCGGTTCCGATTTATTCCGTACCTATCAATGAAATGTTTGTTATCGTTAAATCGAATGTGCGGTACCGAACAATCGACTGTGCAATACCGATCAATCAAATGTTTGGTATCGTTTAATCGAATGTGCGGTACCGTTAGTTCGAATGTTCGGTTCCGATCTATCGAATGTTCCGTACCGATCAATGGAATGTTTGGTATCGTTAAATCGGATGTGCGGTACCGAACAATCGAATGTGCAGTACCGATCAATCGAATATTCCGTACCGATCAATCGAATGTTTGGTATCGTTAAATCGAATGTGCGGTACCGATCAATCGAATGTGCGGTACCGATCAATCGAATGTGCGGTACCGATCAATGGAATGTTTGGTATCGTTAAATCGAATGTGTGATACCGTTAGAACGAATGTGCGGTTCCGATCAATCGAATGTGCGGTACCGATCAATCGAATGTGCGGTACCGATCAATGGAATGTTTGGTATCATTAAATCGAATGTTTGGTACCGATCAATCGAATATGTGGTACCGATCAATCGAATGTGCGGTACCGATCAATCGAATGTGCGGTACCGATCAATGGAATGTTTGGTATCGTTAAATCGAATGTGCGGTACCGTTAGTTCGAATGTGCGGTTCCGATCAATCGAATGTATCGTACCGATTAATGGAATGTTTGGTATCGTTAAATCGAATGTGTGGTGCCAATCAATCGAATGTGCGGTACCGATCAATCGAATGTGCGGTACCAATCAATGGAATAATTGGTATCGTTAAATCGAATGTGCGGTGCCAATCAATCGAATGTGCGGTACAGATCAATCGAATATGTGGTACCGATCAATCGAATGTTCTGTACCGATCAATGGAATGTTTGGTATCGTTAAATCGAATGTGCAGTACCGGTCAGTCGAATGTTTGGTGTCGACTAAGCGAATGTGCGGTACCGATCAATCGAATGTGCGATACCGATCAATCGAATGTGCGGTATCGATCAATGGAATGTGCGGTACCGATCATTCGAATGTTCCGTACCGATCAATCGAATGTGCGGTATCGATCAATCGATCGTGCGGTACCGATCAATGGAATGTTTGGTATCATTAAATCGAATGTTTGGTACCGATCAATCGAATATGTGGTACCGATCAATCGAATGTGCGGTACCGATCAATCGAATGTGCGGTACCGATCAATGGAATGTTTGGTATCGTTAAATCGAATGTGCGGTACCGTTAGTTCGAATGTGCGGTTCCGATCAATCGAATGTATCGTACCGATTAATGGAATGTTTGGTATCGTTAAATCGAATGTGTGGTGCCAATCAATCGAATGTGCGGTACCGATCAATCGAATGTGCGGTACCAATCAATGGAATAATTGGTATCGTTAAATCGAATGTGCGGTGCCAATCAATCGAATGTGCGGTACAGATCAATCGAATATGTGGTACCGATCAATCGAATGTTCTGTACCGATCAATGGAATGTTTGGTATCGTTAAATCGAATGTGCAGTACCGGTCAGTCGAATGTTTGGTATCGACTAAGCGAATGTGCGGTACCGATCAATCGAATGTGCGATACCGATCAATCGAATGTGCGGTATCGATCAATGGAATGTGCGGTACCGATCATTCGAATGTTCCGTACCGATCAATCGAATGGTTGGTATCGCTAAATCGAATGTGCGGTACCGATCAATCGAATGTGCGGTATCGATCAATCGATCGTGCGGTACCGATCAATGGAATGTTTGGTATCATTAAATCGAATGTTTGGTACCGATCAATCGAATATGTGGTACCGATCAATCGAATGTGCGGTACCGATCAATCGAATGTGCGGTACCGATCAATGGAATATTTGGTTTCGTTAAATCGAATGTGCGGTACCGTTAGTTCGAATGTGCGGTTCCGATCAATCGAATGTGCGGTACCGATCAATCGAATGTATCGTACCGATTAATGGAATGTTTGGTATCGTTAAATCGGATGTGCGGTATCGATCTATTTAATGTGCGGTACCGATCAATGGAATAATTGGTATCGTTAAATCGAATGTGTGGTGCCAATCAATCGAATGTGCGGTACCGATCAATGGAATAATTGGTATCGTTAAATCGAATGTGCGGTGCCAATCAATCGAATGTGCGGTACAGATCAATCGAATATGTGGTACCGACCAATCGAATGTTCTGTACCGATCAATGGAATGTTTGGTATCGTTAAATCGAATGTGCAGTACCGGTCAATCGAATGTTTGGTATCGACTAATCGAATGTGCGATACCGATCAATCGAATGTGCGGTATCGATCAATGGAATGTGCGGTACCGATCATTCGAATGTTCCGTACCGATCAATCGAATGGTTGGTATCGTTAAATCGAATGTGCGGTACCGATCAATCGAATGTGCGGTACCGATCAATCGATCGTGCGGTATCGATCAATGGAATGTTTGGTATCATTAAATCGAATGTTTGGTACCGATCAATCGAATATGTGGTACCGATCAATCGAATGTGCGGTACCGATCAATCGAATGTGCGGTACCGATCAATGGAATGTTTGGTATCGTTAAATCGAATGTGCGGTACCGTTAGTTCGAATGTGCGGTTCCGATCAATCGAATGTGCGGTACCGATCAATCGAATGTATCGTACCGATTAATGGAATGTTTGGTATCGTTAAATCGAATGTGCGGTATCGATCTATTTAATGTGCGGTACCGATCAATGGAATAATTGGTATCGTTAAATCGAATGTGTGGTGCCAATCAATCGAATGTGCGGTACCGATCAATCGAATGTGCGGTACCGATCAATGGAATAATTGGTATCGTTAAATCGAATGTGCGGTGCCAATCAATCGAATGTGCGGTACAGATCAATCGAATATGTGGTACCGATCAATCGAATGTGCGGTACCGATCAATCGAATGTTCTGTACCGATCAATGGAATGTTTGGTATCGTTAAATCGAATGTGCAGTACCGGTCAATCGAATGTTTGGTATCGACTAATCGAATGTGCGGTACCGATCACTCAAATGTGCGAGACCGATCAATCGAATGTGCGGTATCGATCAATGGAATGTGCGGTACCGATCATTCGAATGTTCCGTACCGATCAATCGAATGGTTGGTATCGTTAAATCGAATGTGCGGTACCGATCAATCGAATGTGCGGTATCGATCAATCGATCGTGCGGTATCGATCAATCGATCCTGCGGTACCGATCAATCGATCGTGCGGTACGGATCAATCGAATGTGCGATACCGATCTATCGAATGTGTGTTACCGATCAATCGAATGTGCGTTACAGATCAATCGAATGTGAGGTACCGATCAATCGAATGTGCGGTACCGATCAATCGAATGTGCGGTACCGTTCAATCGAATTTGCGGTACCTATCAATCGAATATTCGGTACCGATCAATCGAATGTACGGTACCTATCAATCGAATGTGCAGTACCGATCAATCGAATGTGCGGTACGGATCAATCGAATGTGCCGTACCGATCAATCGAAAGGGCGGTATCGATCAATCGAATGTTTGGTATCGTTTAATCGAATGTGCGGTACCGTTAGTTCGAATGTTTGGTTCCGATCAATCGAATGTTCCGTACCGATCAATGGAATGTTTGGTACCGATGAATCGTATGTTCGGTACTGATCAATCGAATTTGCGATACCGATCAATCGAATGTTTTGTATCGTTTAATCGAATGTGCGGTACCAATCAATCGAATGTTCGGTACCGATGAATGGAATGTTTGGTATCGTTAAATCGAATGTGTGATACCGTTAGAACGAATGTGCGGTTCCGATCAATCGAATGTGCGGTACCGATCAATGGAATGTTTGGTATCATTAAATCGAATGTTTGGTACCGATCAATCGAATTTGTGGTACCGATCAATCGAATGTACGGTACCGATCAATCGAATGTGCGGTACCGATCAATGGAATGTTTGGTATCGTTAAATCGAATGTGCGGTACCGTTAGTTCGAATGTGCGGTTCCGATCAATCGAATGTGCGGTACCGATCAATCGAATGTATCGTACCGATTAATGGAATGTTTGGTATCGTTAAATCGGATGTGCGGTATCGAACAATCGAATATGCAGTACCGATCAATCGAATATTCCGTACCGATCAATCGAATGTTTGGTATCGTTAAATCGAATGTGCGGTACCGATCAATCGAATGTGCGGTACCGATCAATCGAATGTTCCGTACCGATCAATCGAATGTTTGGTATCGTTAAATCGGATGTGCGGTACCGAACAATCGAATGTGCAGTACCGATCAATCGAATGTTCCGTACCGATCAATCGAATGTTTGGTATCGTTAAATCGAATATGCGGTACCGATCAATCGAATGTTTGGTATCGTTAAGTCGAATGTGCGGTATCGATCTATTTAATGTGCGGTACCGATCAATCGAATGTTTGGTATCATTAAATCGAATGTTTGGTACCGATCAATCGAATATGTGGTACCGATCAATCGAAATGTGCGGTACCGATCAATCGAATGTGCGGTACCGATCAATGGAATGTTTGGTATCGTTAAATCGAATGTGCGGTACCGTTAGTTCGAATGTGCGGTTCCGATCAATCGAATGTGCGGTACCGATCAATCGAATGTATCGTACCGATTAATGGAATGTTTGGTATCGTTAAATCGAATGTGCGGTATCGATCTATTTAATGTGCGGTACCGATCAATGGAATAATTGGTATCGTTAAATCGAATGTGTGGTGCCAATCAATCGAATGTGCGGTACCGATCAATCGAATGTGCGGTACCGATCAATGGAATAATTGGTATCGTTAAATCGAATGTGCGGTGCCAATCAATCGAATGTGCGGTACCGATCAATCGAATGTGCGGTACCGATCAATGGAATAATTGGTATCGTTAAATCGAATGTGCGGTGCCAATCAATCGAATGTGCGGTACAGATCAATCGAATATGTGGTACCGATCAATCGAATGTGCGGTACCGATCAATCGAATGTTCTGTACCGATCAATCGAATGTTTGGTATCGACTAATCGAATGTGCGGTACCGATCACTCAAATGTGCGATACCGATCAATCGAATGTGCGGTATCGATCAATGGAATGTGCGGTACCGATCATTCGAATGTTCCGTACCGATCAATCGAATGGTTGGTATCGTTAAATCGAATGTGCGGTACTGATCAATCGAATGTGCGGTATCGATCAATCGATCGTGCGGTATCGATCAATCGATCCTGCGGTACCGATCAATCGATCGTGCGGTACGGATCAATCAAATGTGCGATACCGATCTATCGAATGTGTGTTACCGATCAATCGAATGTGCGTTACAGATCAATCGAATGTGAGGTACCGATCAATCGAATGTTTGGTATCGTTTAATCGAATGTGCGGTACCGTTAGTTCGAATGTTCGGTTCCGATCAATCGAATGTTCCGTACCGATCAATGGAATGTTTGGTACCGATGAATCGTATGTTCGGTTCTGATCAATCGAATTTGCGATACCGATCAATCGAATGTTTGGTATCGTTTAATCGAATGTGCGGTACCGTTAGTTCGAATGTTCGGTTCCGATTTATTCCGTACCGATCAATGAAATGTTTGGTATCGTTAAATCGAATGTGCGGTACCGAACAATCGAATGTGCAAAACCGATCAATCAAATGTTTGGTATCGTTTAATCGAATGTGCGGTACCGTTAGTTCGAATGTTCGGTTCCGATCTATCGAATGTTCCGTACCGATCAATGGAATGTTTGGTATCGTTAAATCGGATGTGCGGTACCGAACAATCGAATATGCAGTACCGATCAATCGAATATTCCGTACCGATCAATCGAATGTTTGGTATCGTTAAATCGAATGTGCGGTACCGATCAATCGAATGTGCGGTACCGATCAATCGAATGTTCCGTACCGATCAATCGAATGTTTGGTATCGTTAAATCGGATGTGCGGTACCGAACAATCGAATGTGCAGTACCGATCAATCGAATGTTCCGTACCGATCAATCGAATGTTTGGTATCGTTAAATCGAATATGCGGTACCGATCAATCGAATGTGCGGTACCGATCAATCGAATGTTTGGTATCGTTAAGTCGAATGTGCGGTATCGATCTATTTAATGTGCGGTACCGATCAATCGAATGTGCGGTACCGATCAATGGAATAATTGGTATCGTTAAATCGAATGTGCGGTGCCAATCAATCGAATGTGCGGTACCGATCAATCGAATGTGAGGTACCGATCAATCGAATTTGTGGTACCGATCAATCGAATGTTCCGTACCGATATTAAATGTGCGGTATCGATCAATCGAATGTGCGGTATCGATCAATTGATTGTGCGGTACCGATCAATTGAATGTGCGGTACCGTTAAATCGAATGTTCCATACCGATCAATCGAATGTGCGGTATCGATCAATCGAATATGCGGAATCGATCAATCGAATGTGCGGTACGGATCAATCGAATGTGCGATACCGATCTAAAGAATGTGCCGTACCGATCAATAGAATGTGCGGTACCGATCAATCGAATGTTCGGTACCGATCAAACGAATGTGCGGTACCGATCTATCGAATGTTCCGTACCGATCAGGGGAATGTTTGGTATAGTTTAATCGAATGTGAGATACCGTTAGTTCGAATGTGCGGTTCCGATCTATCGAATGTTCCGTAGCGATCAATGGAATGTTTGGTATCGTTAAATCGAATGTGCGGTACCTAGCAATGGAATGTTTGTTATCGATCTATCGAATGTGCGGTACCGATCAATCGAATGTGCGGTACCTATCAATGGAATGTTTGGTATCGTTAAATCGAATGTGCGGAATCGATCAATCGAATTTGTGGTACAGATCAAATGAATATTCGCTACCGATCAATCGAATGTTCCGTACCGATATTGAATGAGCGGTATCGATGAATCGAATGTGCGGTATCGAGCAATTGAATGTGCGGTACCGATCAATCGAATGTGCGATACCGATCAATCGAATGTTTGGTATCGTTTAGTCGAATGTGCGGTACCGTTAGTTCGAATGTGCGGTTCCGATCTATCGAATGTGAGGTACCGATCAATGGAACGTTTGGTATCGTTAAATCGAATGTGCGGTACCGAACAATCGAATGTGCAGTATCGATCTATCGAATGTGCGGTACCGATCAATCGAATGTGCGGTACCGATTAATCGAATGTGCGGTACCGATCAATCGAATGTGCGGTACCGATCATTCGAATGTGCGGTACGGATCAATCGAATGTTCCGTACCAATCAATCGAATGTGCGGTATCGATCAATTGAATATGCGTTACCGATCAATCGAATGTGCGGTACCGATCAATCGAATGTGCGGTACCGATCAATCGAATGTGCGGTACCGATCAATCGAATGTGTGGTATCGTTAAATCGAATGTGCGGTACCGTTAGTTCGAATGTGCGGTTCCGATCAATCGAATGTGCGGTACCGATCATTCGAATGTGCGGTACGTATCAATCGAATGTTCCGTACCAATCAATCGAATGTGCGGTATCGATCAATTGAATATGCGTTACCGATCAATCGAATGTGCGGTACCGATCAATCGAATGTGCGGTACGGATCAATCGAATGTGCGGTATCGATCAATCGAATATGCGGAATCGATCAATCGAATGTGCGGTACGGATCAATCGAATGTGCGATACCGATCTAAAGAATGTGCCGTACCGATCAATAGAATGTGCGGTACCGATCAATCGAATGTTCGGTACCGATCAAACGAATGTGCGGTACCGATCTATCGAATGTTCCGTACCGATCAGGGGAATGTTTGGTATAGTTTAATCGAATGTGAGATACCGTTAGTTCGAATGTGCGGTTCCGATCTATCGAATGTTCCGTAGCGATCAATGGAATGTTTGGTATCGTTAAATCGAATGTGCGGTACCTAGCAATGGAATGTTTGGTATCGATCTATCGAATGTGCGGTACCGATCAATCGAATGTGCGGTACCTATCAATGGAATGTTTGGTATCGTTAAATCGAATGTGCGGAATCGATCAATCGAATTTGTGGTACAGATCAAATGAATATTCGCTACCGATCAATCGAATGTTCCGTACCGATATTGAATGAGCGGTATCGATGAATCGAATGTGCGGTATCGAGCAATTGAATGTGCGGTACCGATCAATCGAATGTGCGATACCGATCAATCGAATGTTTGGTATCGTTTAGTCGAATGTGCGGTACCGTTAGTTCGAATGTGCGGTTCCGATCTATCGAATGTGAGGTACCGATCAATGGAATGTTTGGTATCGTTAAATCGAATGTGCGGTACCGAACAATCGAATGTGCGGTATCGATCTATCGAATGTGCGGTACCGATCAATCGAATGTGCGGTACCGATCAATGGAATGTTTGGTATCGTTAAAACGAATGTTTGGTATCAATCAATCGAATGTTTGGTATCAATAATTCGAATGTGCGGTACCGATCAATCGAATGTGTGTATCGATCAATCGAATGTGCGGTACCGATGAATCGAATGTGTGGTACCGATGAATCGAATGTGCGGTACGGATCAATCGAATGTTCCGTACCGATCAATCGAAAGTGCGGTATCGATCTAAAGAATGTGCGTTACCGATCAATCGAATGTGCGGTACCGATCAATCAAATGTTCGGTACGGATCAAACGAATGTGCGGTACCGATCTATCGAATGTTCCGTACCGATCAGGGGAATGTTTGGTATAGTTTAATCGCATGTGCGATACCGTTAGTTCGAATGTGCGGTTCCGATCTATCGAATGTTCCGTAGCGATCAATGGAATGTTTGGTATCGTTAAATCGAATGTGCGGTACCGCACAATCGAATGTGCGGTATCGATCTATCGAATGTGCGGTACCGATCAATCGAATGTGCGGTACCTATCAATGCAATGTTTGGTATCGTTAAATCGAATGTGCGGAATCGATCAATCGAATGTTCCGTACCGATCAATGGAATGTTTGGTATAGTTTAATCGAATGTGCGATACCGTTAGTTCGAATGTGCGGTTCCGATCTATCGAATGTTCCGTACCGATATTGAATGTACGGTATCGATCAATCGAATGTGCGGTATCGATCAATTGAATGTGCGGTACCGATCAATTGAATATTCGGTAACGATCAATCGAATGTTCCGTACCGATATTGAATGTGCGGTATCGATCAATCGAATGTGCGGTATCGATCAATTGAATATGCGGTACCGATCAATTCAATGTGCGGTACCGTTAAATCGAATGTTCCATACCGATCAATCGAATGTGCGGTATCGTTAAAACAAATGTGCTGTACCGATCAATCGAATGTGCGGTACCGATCAATCGAATTTGCGCTACCGATCAATTGAATGTTCCGTACCGATCAATCGAATGTTCCGTACCGATCAATCGAACGTGCGATACCGATCAATCGAATGTGCGGCATCGATCATTCGAATGTTTGTTACCGAGCAATCGAATGTTCGGTACCGATCAATCGAATGTGCGATACCGATCAATCGAATGTTTGGTATCGGTTAGTCGAATGTTCGGTACCGTTAGTTCGAATGTTCGGTTCCGATCTATCGAATGTTCCGTACCGATCAATGGAATGTTTGGTATCGTTAAATCGAATGTGCGGTACCGAACAATCGAATGTGCATTATCGATCTATCGAATGTGCGGTATATATCAATGGAATATGCGTTACCGATCAATCGAATGTTCCGTACCGATCATTCGAATGTGCGGTACCGATTAATCGCATGTGCGGTACCGATCAATCGAATGTGCGGTACCGATCATTCGAATGTGCGGTACGGATCAATCGAATGTTCCGTACCAATCAACCGAATGTGCGGTATCGATCAATTGAATATGCGTTACCGATCAATCGAATGTGCGATACCGATCAATCGAATGTGCGGTACCGATCAATCGAATGTGCGGTACCGATCAATCGAATGTGTGGTATCGTTAAATCGAATGTGCGGTACCGTTAGTTTGAATGTGCGGTTCCGATCAATCGAATGTGCGGTTCCGATCAATCGAATGTGCCGTACCGATCAATCGAACGTTCGGTACCGATCTATCGAATGTATCGTACCGATCAATGTAATGTTTGGTATCGTTAAATCGAATGTGCGGTACCGATCATTCGAATGTGCGGTACGGATCAATCGAATGTTCCGTACCGATCAATCGAATGTGCGGTATATATCAATGGAATATGCGTTACCGATCAATCGAATGTTCCGTACCGATCAATCGAATGTGCGGAACCGATCAATCGATCGTGCGATATAGATCAATCGAATGTTCGTAACCGATCAATCGAATGTGCGATACCGATCAATCGAATGTGTGGTATCGTTAAATCGAATGTGCGGTACCGTTAGTTCGAATGTGCGGTTCCGATCTATCGAATGTGAGGTACCGATCAATGGAATGTTTGGTATCGTTAAATCGAATGTGCGGTACCGAACAATCGAATGTGCAGTATCGATCTATCGAATGTGCGGTACCGATCAATCGAATGTGCGGTACCGATTAATCGAATGTGCGGTACCGATCAATCGAATGTGCGGTACCGATCATTCGAATGTGCGGTACGGATCAATCGAATGTTCCGTACCAATCAATCGAATGTGCGGTATCGATCAATTGAATATGCGTTACCGATCAATCGAATGTTCGGTACCGATCAATCGAATGTGCGGTACCGATCAATCGAATGTGCGGTACCGATCAATCGAATGTGTGGTATCGTTAAATCGAATGTGCGGTACCGTTAGTTCGAATGTGCGGTTCCGATCAATCGAATGTGCGTTACCGATCATTCGAATGTGCGGTACGTATCAATCGAATGTTCCGTACCAATCAATCGAATGTGCGGTATCGATCAATTGAATATGCGTTACCGATCAATCGAATGTGCGGTACCGATCAATCGAATGTGCGGTACGGATCAATCGAATGTGCGGTATCGATCAATCGAATATGCGGAATCGATCAATCGAATGTGCGGTACGGATCAATCGAATGTGCGATACCGATCTAAAGAATGTGCCGTACCGATCAATAGAATGTGCGGTACCGATCAATCGAATGTTCGGTACCGATCAAACGAATGTGCGGTACCGATCTATCGAATGTTCCGTACCGATCAGGGGAATGTTTGGTATAGTTTAATCGAATGTGAGATACCGTTAGTTCGAATGTGCGGTTCCGATCAATCGAATGTGCGGTACCGATCATTCGAATGTGCGGTACGTATCAATCGAATGTTCCGTACCAATCAATCGAATGTGCGGTATCGATCAATTGAATATGCGTTACCGATCAATCGAATGTGCGGTACCGATCAATCGAATGTGCGGTACGGATCAATCGAATGTGTGGTATCGTTAAATCGAATGTGCGGTACCGTTAGTTCGAATGTGCGGTTCCGATAAATCGAATGTTCAGTACCGATCAATCGAACGTTCGGTACCGATCTATCGAATGTATCGTACCGATCAATGTAATGTTTGGTATCGTTAAATCGAATGTGCGGTCCCGATCATTCGAAAGTGCAGTACCGATCAATCGAATGTTCGGTATATATCAATGGAATATGCGTTACCGATCAATCCAATGTGCGGTATAGATCAATCGAATGTTCGGTACCGATCAACCGAATGAGCTGTACGGATCAATCGAATGTTTGCTATCGTTTAATCGAATATGCGGTACCGTTAGTTCGAATGTGCGGTTCCAATCTATCGAATGTTCCGTACCGATCAATGGAATGTTTGGTATCGTTAAATCGAATGTGCGGTACCTAGCAATGGAATGTTTGGTATCGATCTATCGAATGTGCGGTATCGAACAATCGAATGTGCGGTATCGATCTATCGAATGTGCGGTACCGATCAATCGAATGTGCGGTACCGATCAATGGAATGTTTGGTATCGTTAAAACGAATGTTTGGTATCAATCAATCGAATGTTTGGTATCAATAATTCGAATGTGCGGTACCGATCAATCGAATGTGTGTATCAATCAATCGAATGTGCGGTACCGATGAATCGAATGTGTGGTACCGATGAATCGAATGTGCGGTACGGATCAATCGAATGTTCCGTACCGATCAATCGAAAGTGCGGTATCGATCAATCGAATATGCGGAATCGATCAATCGAATGTGCGGTACGGATCAATCGAATGTGCGATACCGATCTAAAGAATGTGCGTTACCGATCAATCGAATGTGCGGTACCGATCAATCGAATGTGCGGTACGGATCAATCGAATGTTCCGTACCGATCAATCGAATGTGCGGTATATATCAATGGAATATGCGTTACCGATCAATCGAATGTTCCGTACCGATCAATCGAATGTGCGATACCGATCAATCGAATGTTTGGTATCGGTTAGTCGAATGTGCGGTACCGTTTGTTCGAATGTGCGGTTCCGATCTATCGAATGTTCCGTACCGATCAATCGAATGTGCGGTATATATTAATGGAATATGCGTTACCGATCAATCGAATGTTCCGTACCAATCAATCGAATGTGCGGTACCGATCAATCGATCGTGCGATATAGATCAATCGAATGTTCGTAACCGATCAATCGAATGAGCGGTATGGATCAATCGAATGTTTGCTATCGTTTTATCGAATATGCGGTACCGTTAGTTCGAATGTGCGGTTCCAATCTATCGAATGTTAGGTACCGATCAATGGCATGTTTGGTATCGTTAATTGGAATGTGCGGTATCGAACAATCGAATGTGCGGTATCGATCTATCGAATGTGCGGTACCGATCAATCGAATGTGCGGTACCGATCAATGGAATGTTTGGTATCGTTAAAACGAATGTTTGGTATCAATCAATCGAATGTTTGGTATCAATAATTCGAATGTGCGGTACCGATCAATCGAATGTGTGTATCGATCAATCGAATGTGCGGTACCGATGAATCGAATGTGTGGTACCGATGAATCGAATGTGCGGTACGGATCAATCGAATGTTCCGTACCGATCAATCGAAAGTGCGGTATCGATCAATCGAATATGCGGAATCGATCAATCGAATGTGCGGTACGGATCAATCGAATGTGCGATACCGATCTAAAGAATGTGCGTTACCGATCAATCGAATGTGCGGTACCGATCAATCAAATGTTCGGTACGGATCAAACGAATGTGCGGTACCGATCTATCGAATGTTCCGTACCGATCAGGGGAATGTTTGGTATAGTTTAATCGCATGTGCGATACCGTTAGTTCGAATGTGCGGTTCCGATCTATCGAATGTTCCGTAGCGATCAATGGAATGTTTGGTATCGTTAAATCGAATGTGCGGTACCGCACAATCGAATGTGCGGTATCGATCTATCGAATGTGCGGTACCGATCAATCGAATGTGCGGTACCTATCAATGCAATGTTTGGTATCGTTAAATCGAATGTGCGGAATCGATCAATCGAATGTTCCGTACCGATCAATGGAATGTTTGGTATAGTTTAATCGAATGTGCGATACCGTTAGTTCGAATGTGCGGTTCCGATCTATCGAATGTTCCGTACCGATATTGAATGTACGGTATCGATCAATCGAATGTGCGGTATCGATCAATTGAATGTGCGGTACCGATCAATTGAATATTCGGTAACGATCAATCGAATGTTCCGTACCGATATTGAATGTGCGGTATCGATCATTCGAATGTGCGGTACGGATCAATCGAATGTTCCGTACCAATCAATCGAATGTGCGGTATCGATCAATTGAATATGCGTTACCGATCAATCGAATGTTCGGTACCGATCAATCGAATGTGCGGTACCGATCAATCGAATGTGCGGTACCGATCAATCGAATGTGTGGTATCGTTAAATCGAATGTGCGGTACCGTTAGTTCGAATGTGCGGTTCCGATCAATCGAATGTGCGTTACCGATCATTCGAATGTGCGGTACGTATCAATCGAATGTTCCGTACCAATCAATCGAATGTGCGGTATCGATCAATTGAATATGCGTTACCGATCAATCGAATGTGCGGTACCGATCAATCGAATGTGCGGTACGGATCAATCGAATGTGCGGTATCGATCAATCGAATATGCGGAATCGATCAATCGAATGTGCGGTACGGATCAATCGAATGTGCGATACCGATCTAAAGAATGTGCCGTACCGATCAATAGAATGTGCGGTACCGATCAATCGAATGTTCGGTACCGATCAAACGAATGTGCGGTACCGATCTATCGAATGTTCCGTACCGATCAGGGGAATGTTTGGTATAGTTTAATCGAATGTGAGATACCGTTAGTTCGAATGTGCGGTTCCGATCAATCGAATGTGCGGTACCGATCATTCGAATGTGCGGTACGTATCAATCGAATGTTCCGTACCAATCAATCGAATGTGCGGTATCGATCAATTGAATATGCGTTACCGATCAATCGAATGTGCGGTACCGATCAATCGAATGTGCGGTACGGATCAATCGAATGTGTGGTATCGTTAAATCGAATGTGCGGTACCGTTAGTTCGAATGTGCGGTTCCGATAAATCGAATGTTCAGTACCGATCAATCGAACGTTCGGTACCGATCTATCGAATGTATCGTACCGATCAATGTAATGTTTGGTATCGTTAAATCGAATGTGCGGTCCCGATCATTCGAAAGTGCAGTACCGATCAATCGAATGTTCGGTATATATCAATGGAATATGCGTTACCGATCAATCCAATGTGCGGTATAGATCAATCGAATGTTCGGTACCGATCAACCGAATGAGCTGTACGGATCAATCGAATGTTTGCTATCGTTTAATCGAATATGCGGTACCGTTAGTTCGAATGTGCGGTTCCAATCTATCGAATGTTCCGTACCGATCAATGGAATGTTTGGTATCGTTAAATCGAATGTGCGGTACCTAGCAATGGAATGTTTGGTATCGATCTATCGAATGTGCGGTATCGAACAATCGAATGTGCGGTATCGATCTATCGAATGTGCGGTACCGATCAATCGAATGTGCGGTACCGATCAATGGAATGTTTGGTATCGTTAAAACGAATGTTTGGTATCAATCAATCGAATGTTTGGTATCAATAATTCGAATGTGCGGTACCGATCAATCGAATGTGTGTATCAATCAATCGAATGTGCGGTACCGATGAATCGAATGTGTGGTACCGATGAATCGAATGTGCGGTACGGATCAATCGAATGTTCCGTACCGATCAATCGAAAGTGCGGTATCGATCAATCGAATATGCGGAATCGATCAATCGAATGTGCGGTACGGATCAATCGAATGTGCGATACCGATCTAAAGAATGTGCGTTACCGATCAATCGAATGTGCGGTACCGATCAATCGAATGTGCGGTACGGATCAATCGAATGTTCCGTACCGATCAATCGAATGTGCGGTATATATCAATGGAATATGCGTTACCGATCAATCGAATGTTCCGTACCGATCAATCGAATGTGCGATACCGATCAATCGAATGTTTGGTATCGGTTAGTCGAATGTGCGGTACCGTTTGTTCGAATGTGCGGTTCCGATCTATCGAATGTTCCGTACCGATCAATCGAATGTGCGGTATATATTAATGGAATATGCGTTACCGATCAATCGAATGTTCCGTACCAATCAATCGAATGTGCGGTACCGATCAATCGATCGTGCGATATAGATCAATCGAATGTTCGTAACCGATCAATCGAATGAGCGGTATGGATCAATCGAATGTTTGCTATCGTTTTATCGAATATGCGGTACCGTTAGTTCGAATGTGCGGTTCCAATCTATCGAATGTTAGGTACCGATCAATGGCATGTTTGGTATCGTTAATTGGAATGTGCGGTATCGAACAATCGAATGTGCGGTATCGATCTATCGAATGTGCGGTACCGATCAATCGAATGTGCGGTACCGATCAATGGAATGTTTGGTATCGTTAAAACGAATGTTTGGTATCAATCAATCGAATGTTTGGTATCAATAATTCGAATGTGCGGTACCGATCAATCGAATGTGTGTATCGATCAATCGAATGTGCGGTACCGATGAATCGAATGTGTGGTACCGATGAATCGAATGTGCGGTACGGATCAATCGAATGTTCCGTACCGATCAATCGAAAGTGCGGTATCGATCAATCGAATATGCGGAATCGATCAATCGAATGTGCGGTACGGATCAATCGAATGTGCGATACCGATCTAAAGAATGTGCGTTACCGATCAATCGAATGTGCGGTACCGATCAATCAAATGTTCGGTACGGATCAAACGAATGTGCGGTACCGATCTATCGAATGTTCCGTACCGATCAGGGGAATGTTTGGTATAGTTTAATCGCATGTGCGATACCGTTAGTTCGAATGTGCGGTTCCGATCTATCGAATGTTCCGTAGCGATCAATGGAATGTTTGGTATCGTTAAATCGAATGTGCGGTACCGCACAATCGAATGTGCGGTATCGATCTATCGAATGTGCGGTACCGATCAATCGAATGTGCGGTACCTATCAATGCAATGTTTGGTATCGTTAAATCGAATGTGCGGAATCGATCAATCGAATGTTCCGTACCGATCAATGGAATGTTTGGTATAGTTTAATCGAATGTGCGATACCGTTAGTTCGAATGTGCGGTTCCGATCTATCGAATGTTCCGTACCGATATTGAATGTACGGTATCGATCAATCGAATGTGCGGTATCGATCAATTGAATGTGCGGTACCGATCAATTGAATATTCGGTACCGATCAATCGAATGTTCCGTACCGATATTGAATGTGCGGTATCGATCAATCGAATGTGCGGTATCGATCAATTGAATATGCGGTACCGATCAATTGAATGTGCGGTACCGTTAAATCGAATGTTCCATACCGATCAATCGAATGTGCGGTATCGTTAAAACAAATGTGCTGTACCGATCAATCGAATGTGCGGTACCGATCAATCGAATTTGCGCTACCGATCAATTGAATGTTCCGTACCGATCAATCGAATGTTCCGTACCGATCAATCGAACGTGCGATACCGATCAATCGAATGTGCGGCATCGATCATTCGAATGTTTGTTACCGAGCAATCGAATGTTCGGTACCGATCAATCGAATGTGCGATACCGATCAATCGAATGTGCGGTACCGATCAATCGAATGTGTGGTATCGTTAAATCGAATGTGCGGTACCGTTAGTTCGAATGTGCGGTTCCGATCTATCGAATGTTCCGTACCGATCAATGGAATGTTTGGTATCGTTAAATCGAATGTGCGGTACCGAACAATCGAATGTGCATTATCGATCTATCGAATGTGTGGTATATATCAATGGAATATGCGTTACCGATCAATCGAATGTTCCGTACCGATCATTCGAATGTGCGGTACCGATTAATCGCATGTGCGGTACCGATCAATCGAATGTGCGGTACCGATCATTCGAATGTGCGGTACGGATCAATCGAATGTTCCGTACCAATCAACCGAATGTGCGGTATCGATCAATTGAATATGCGTTACCGATCAATCGAATGTGCGATACCGATCAATCGAATGTGCGGTACCGATCAATCGAATGTGCGGTACCGATCAATCGAATGTGTGGTATCGTTAAATCGAATGTGCGGTACCGTTAGTTTGAATGTGCGGTTCCGATCAATCGAATGTGCGGTTCCGATCAATCGAATGTGCCGTACCGATCAATCGAACGTTCGGTACCGATCTATCGAATGTATCGTACCGATCAATGTAATGTTTGGTATCGTTAAATCGAATGTGCGGTACCGATCATTCGAATGTGCGGTACGGATCAATCGAATGTTCCGTACCGATCAATCGAATGTGCGGTATATATCAATGGAATATGCGTTACCGATCAATCGAATGTTCCGTACCGATCAATCGAATGTGCGGAACCGATCAATCGATCGTGCGATATAGATCAATCGAATGTTCGTAACCGATCAATCGAATGAGCGGTACGGATCAATCGAATGTTTGCTATCGTTTAATCGAATATGCGGTACCGTTAGTTCGAATGTGCGGTTCCAATCTATCGAATGTTCCGTACCGATCAATGGCATGTTTGGTATCGTTAATTGGAATGTGCGGTATCGAACAATCGAATGTGCGGTATCGATCTATCGAATGTGCGGTACCGATCAATCGAATGTGCGGTACCGATCAATGGAATGTTTGGTATCGTTAAAACGAATGTTTGGTATCAATCAATCGAATGTTTGGTATCAATCAATCGAATGTGCGGTACCGATCAATCGAATGTGTGTATCGATCAATCGAATGTGCGGTACCGATGAATCGAATGTGTGGTACCGATGAATCGAATGTGCGGTACGGATCAATCGAATGTTCCGTACCGATCAATCGAAAGTGCGGTATCGATCAATCGAATATCCGGAATCCATCAATCGAATGTGCGATACGGATCAATCGAATGTGCGATACCGATCTAAAGAATGTGCGTTACCGATCAATCGAATGTGCGGTACGGATCAATCGAATGTTTGGTACCGATCAATCGAATGTGCGGTATATATCAATGGAATATGCGTTACCGATCAATCGAATATGTGGTACCGATCAATCGAATGTGCACTACCGATCAATTGAATATTCGGTACCGATCAATCGTATGTTCCGTACTGATCAATCGAATTTGCGATACCGATCAATGGAATGTTTGGTATCGTTTAATCGAATGTGCGGTTCCGATCAATCGAATGTGCGGTACCGATCAATCGAATGTTCGGTACCGATCTATCGAATGTATCGTACCGATTAATGGAATGTTTGGTATCGTTAAATCGAATATGCGGTATCGATCTATTTAATGTGCGGTACCGATCAATCGAATGTGAGGTACCGATCAATGGAATAATTGGTATCGTTAAATCGAATGTGCGGTGCCAATCAATCGAATGTGCGGTATCGATCTATCGAAAGTGCGGTACCGATCAATCGAATGTGAGGTACCGATCAATCGAATGTGAGGTACCGATCAATCGAATGTTTGGTATCGACTAATCGAATGTGCGGTACCGATCAATCGAATTCCGTACCGATCAATCGAATATGCGGTATCGTTAAATCGAATGTACGATATCGATCATTCGAATGAGAGGTACCGTTAAATCGAATGTGCGGTACCGAACAATCGAACGTGCGGTATCGATCTACCGAATGTGCGGTACCGATCAATCGAATGTGCGATACCGATCAATGGAATGTGCGGTACCGATCATTCGAATATGCGGTACGGATCAATCGAATGTTCCGTACCGATCAATCGAATGTGCGGTATCGATCAATTGAATATGCGTTACCGATCAAACGAATGTGCGGTACCGATCAATGGATTGTGTGGTATCGATCAATTGAATATGCGTTACCGATCAATCGAATGTGCGGTACCGATCAATCGATTGTGCGGTATCGATCAATTGAATAGGCGTTGCCGATCAATCGAATGTGCGGTACCGTAAATTCGAATGTGCGGTACCGAACAATCGAATGTGCGGTATCGATCTATCGAATGTGCGGTACCGATTAATCGAATGTGCGGTACCGATCAATAGAATGTTTGTTATCGTTAAGTCGAATGTGCGGTACCGTTAGTTCGAATGTGCGGTTCCGATCAATCGAATGTGCGGTATCAATCAATCGAATGTTCGGTACCGATCTATCGAATGTATCGAACCGATCAATGGAATGTTTGGTATCGTTAAATCGAATGTGCTTTATCGATCTATTTAATGTGCGGTATCGTTAAATCGAATGTGCGATACAGATCAATCGAATGTTCCGTACCGATCAATCGAATGTGCGGTATCGTTAAATCGAATGTGCGATACCGATCAATCGAATGTCCGGTATCGATCAATGGAATGTGTGGTACCGATCAATCGAATGTGCGGTACCGTTAAAATGAATGTTCCGTACCGATCAATCGAATGTTTGGTATCGTTAGTTCGAATGTGCGGTTCCGATCAATTGAATGTGCGGTACCGATCAATCGAATGTTCTGTACCGATCAATCGAATGTTCCGTACCGATCAATCGAATGTATGGTATCGTTAAATCGAATGTGCGATACCGATCAATCGAATGTGCGGTATTGATCAATCGAATGTGCGGTACCGATCAATCGAATGTGCGGTACCGATTATTCGAATGTGCCGTATTGATCAATCGAATGTTTGGTATCGATCAATCGAATATGCGGTATCGATGAATCGAATGTGCGGTACCGATCAATCGAATGTTCCGTACCATCTATCGAATGTTCCGTATCGATCAATCGAATGTGCGGTATCGTTAAATCGAATGTGCGATACCGATCAATCGAATGTGCGGTATCGATCTATCGAAAGTGCGGTACCGATCGATCGAATGTTCCGTACCGATCAATCGAATGTTTGGTATCGTTAAATCGAATGTGCGGTACCGATCAATCGATCGTTCGGTACCGATCAATCGAATGTGCGGTACCGATCAATGGAATGTTTGGTATCGTTGAATCGAATGTTTGGTACCGATCAATCGAATGTGCGATACCGATCAATCGAATGTGCGGTACCGATAAATCGAATATTCGGTACCGATCAACCGAATGTTCCGTACCGATCAATCGAATGTGCGGTATCGTTAAATCGAATGTGCGATACCTATTAATCGAAAGTGCGGTACCAACCAATCGAATGTGCAATACGGATCAATTGAATGTGCGGTCCGATCAATCGAATGTGCGGAACCGATCAATCCAATGTACGTTATCGATCAATCGAATGTTCGGTACCGATCAATCGAATGTTCCGTACCGATCAATCGATTGTGCGGTACCGATCAATCGAATGTGCGGTACCGATCAATGGAATCTTTGGTATCGTTAAATCGAATGTTCGGTACCAATCTATCGAATATTCGGTATCGATAAATCGAATATTCAGTACTGATCAATTGAATGTGCGGTATCGATCAATCGAATGTACGGTACCGTTCAAACGAATGTTCCGTACCGATCAATCGAATGTTTGGTACAGTTAGCTCGAATGTGCGGTTCCGATCTATCGAATGTTCCGTACCGATCAATCGAATGTTCCGTACCATCTATCGAATGTTCCGTATCGATCAATCCAATGTACGGTATCGTTAAATCGAATGTGCGATACCGATCAATCGAATATGCGGTATCGATCTATCGAAAGTGCGGTACCGATCGATCGAATGTTCCGTACCGATCAATCGAATGTTTGGTATCGTTAAATCGAATGTGCGGTACCGATCAATCGATCGTGCGGTACCGATCAATCGAATGTGCGGTACCGATCAATGGAATGTTTGGTATCGTTAAATCGAATGTTTGGTACCGATCAATCGAATGCGTGGTACCGACCAATCGAATGTGCGATACCGATCAATCGATTGTGCGGTACCGTTCAATCGAATATTCCATTTCGATCAGTTGAATGTGCGGTATCGTTAAATCGAATGTGCGATACCGATCAATCGAATGTTCTGTACCGATCAATCGAATGTTCCGTACCGATCAATCGAATGGTTGGTATCGTTTTATCGAATGTGCGGTACCGTTAGTTCGAATGTGCGGTATCGATCTATCGAATGTGCGGTACCGATCAATCGAAGTTCCGTACCGATCAATCGAATGTGCGGTACCGATCAATGGAATGTGCGATACCGATCAATGGAATGTGCGGTACCGATCAATCTAATGTGTGGTACCGACCAATCGAATGTGCGGTACCGTTCAATCGAATGTGCGGTATCGTTAAATCGAATGTGCGATACCGATCAATCGAATGTTTGGTATCGATCTATCGAAAGTGCGGTACCGATCGATCGAATGTTCCGTACCGATCAATCGAATGTTTGGTATCGTTAAATCGAATGTGCGGTACCGATCAATCGATCGTTCGGTACCGATCAATCGAATGTGCGGTACCGATCAATGGAATGTTTGGTATCGTTAAATCGAATGTTTGGTACCGATCAATCGAATGTGCGATACCGATCAATCGAATGTGCGGTACCGATAAATCGAATATTCGGTACCGATCAATCGAATGTTCCGTACCGATCAATCGAATGTACGGTATCGTTAAATCGAATGTGCGATACCTATTAATCGAAAGTGCGGTACCAACCAATCGAATGTGCAATACGGATCAATTGAATGTGCGGTACCGATCAATCGATTGTGCCGTACCGATCAATCGAATATGCGGTACCGATCAATTGAATGCTCGGTACCCATCAATCGAATGTTCCGTACCGATCGATCGAATGTGCGGTATAGATCCATCGAATGTGCGGTATCGATCAATCGATTTTGCGGTACAGATCAATCGAATGTTCGGTACCGATCAATCGAATGTTCCGTATCGATCAATCCAATGTGCGGTATCGTTAAATCGAATGTGCGATACCGATCAATCGAATATGCGGTATCGATCTATCGAAAGTGCGGTACCGATCGATCGAATGTTCCGTACCGATCAATCGAATGTTTGGTATCGTTAAATCGAATGTGCGGTACCGATCAAGCGATCGTGCGGCACCGATCAATCGAATGTGCGGTACCGATCAATCGAATGTTTGGTACCGATCAATCGAATGTTCGGTACCAATCTATCGAATATTCGGTATCGATAAATCGAATATTCAGTACTGATCAATCGAATTTGCGGTATCGATCAATCGAATGTACGGTACCGTTCAAACGAATGTTCCGTACCGATCAATCGAATGTTTGGTACAGTTAGTTCGAATGTGCGGTTCCGATCTATCGAATGTTCCGTACCGATCAATCGAATGTTCCGTACCATCTATCGAATGTTCCGTATCGATCAATCCAATGTACGGTATCGTTAAATCGAATGTGCGATACCGATCAATCGAATATGCGGTATCGATCTATCGAAAGTGCGGTACCGATCGATCGAATGTTCCGTACCGATCAATCGATTGTTCCGTACCGATCAATCGACTGGTTGGTATCGTTTTATCGAATGTGCGGTACCGTTAGTTCGAATGTGCGGTATCGTTAATTTGAATGTGCGATACCGATCAATCGAATGTTCTGTACCGATCAATCGATTGTTCCGTACCGATCAATCGACTGGTTGGTATCGTTTTATCGAATGTGCGGTACCGTTAGTTCGAATGTGCGGTATCGATCTATCGAATGTGCGGTACCGATCAATCGAAGTTCCGTACCGATCAATCGAATGTGCGGTACCGATCAATGGAATGTGCGATACCGATCAATGGAATGTGCGGTACCGATCAATCTAATGTGTGGTACCGACCAATCGAATGTGCGGTACCGTTCAATCGAATGTGCGATACCTATTAATCGAATGTGCGGTACCGACAAATCGAATGTTTGGTATCGATCAATCGAATGTACGGTACGGATCAATCGAATGTGCGGTACCGATCAATGGAATGTTCCTTACCGATAAATCGAATGTGCGCTACGGATCAATCGAATGTTCGGTACCGATCAATCGAATGTTCCGTACCTATCAATCGAATGTGCGGTATCGTTAAATCGAATGTTCGATACCGATTAATCGAATGTGCGGTACGGATCATTCAATTGTGCGGTACCGATCAATCGAATGTGCGGTATCGTTAAATCGAATGGGGGTACCGATCAATCGAATGTGCGGTATCGTTAAATCGAATGGGGGTACCGAATAATCGAATGTGCGGTATCGATCAATCGAATATGCGGTACCGATCAAGCGAATGTTCCGTACCAATCAATCGAATGTGCAGTATCGTTAAATCGAATGTGCGGTATCGTTAAATCGAATGTGCGATACCGATCAATCGAATGTTTGGTATCGATCTATCGAAAGTGCGGTACCGATCGATCGAATGTTCCGTACCGATCAATCGAATGTTTGGTATCGTTAAATCGAATGTGCGGTACCGATCAATCGATCGTTCGGTACCGATCAATCGAATGTGCGGTACCGATCAATGGAATGTTTGGTATCGTTAAATCGAATGTTTGGTACCGATCAATCGAATGTGCGATACCGATCAATCGAATGTGCGGTACCGATAAATCGAATATTCGGTACCGATCAATCGAATGTTCCGTACCGATCAATCGAATGTACGGTATCGTTAAATCGAATGTGCGATACCTATTAATCGAAAGTGCGGTACCAACCAATCGAATGTGCAATACGGATCAATTGAATGTGCGGTACCGATCAATCGATTGTGCCGTACCGATCAATCGAATATGCGGTACCGATCAATTGAATGCTCGGTACCCATCAATCGAATGTTCCGTACCGATCGATCGAATGTGCGGTATAGATCCATCGAATGTGCGGTATCGATCAATCGATTTTGCGGTACAGATCAATCGAATGTTCGGTACCGATCAATCGAATGTTCCGTATCGATCAATCCAATGTGCGGTATCGTTAAATCGAATGTGCGATACCGATCAATCGAATATGCGGTATCGATCTATCGAAAGTGCGGTACCGATCGATCGAATGTTCCGTACCGATCAATCGAATGTTTGGTATCGTTAAATCGAATGTGCGGTACCGATCAAGCGATCGTGCGGCACCGATCAATCGAATGTGCGGTACCGATCAATCGAATGTTTGGTACCGATCAATCGAATGTTCGGTACCAATCTATCGAATATTCGGTATCGATAAATCGAATATTCAGTACTGATCAATCGAATTTGCGGTATCGATCAATCGAATGTACGGTACCGTTCAAACGAATGTTCCGTACCGATCAATCGAATGTTTGGTACAGTTAGTTCGAATGTGCGGTTCCGATCTATCGAATGTTCCGTACCGATCAATCGAATGTTCCGTACCATCTATCGAATGTTCCGTATCGATCAATCCAATGTACGGTATCGTTAAATCGAATGTGCGATACCGATCAATCGAATATGCGGTATCGATCTATCGAAAGTGCGGTACCGATCGATCGAATGTTCCGTACCGATCAATCGATTGTTCCGTACCGATCAATCGACTGGTTGGTATCGTTTTATCGAATGTGCGGTACCGTTAGTTCGAATGTGCGGTATCGTTAATTTGAATGTGCGATACCGATCAATCGAATGTTCTGTACCGATCAATCGATTGTTCCGTACCGATCAATCGACTGGTTGGTATCGTTTTATCGAATGTGCGGTACCGTTAGTTCGAATGTGCGGTATCGATCTATCGAATGTGCGGTACCGATCAATCGAAGTTCCGTACCGATCAATCGAATGTGCGGTACCGATCAATGGAATGTGCGATACCGATCAATGGAATGTGCGGTACCGATCAATCTAATGTGTGGTACCGACCAATCGAATGTGCGGTACCGTTCAATCGAATGTGCGATACCTATTAATCGAATGTGCGGTACCGACAAATCGAATGTTTGGTATCGATCAATCGAATGTACGGTACGGATCAATCGAATGTGCGGTACCGATCAATGGAATGTTCCTTACCGATAAATCGAATGTGCGCTACGGATCAATCGAATGTTCGGTACCGATCAATCGAATGTTCCGTACCTATCAATCGAATGTGCGGTATCGTTAAATCGAATGTTCGATACCGATTAATCGAATGTGCGGTACGGATCATTCAATTGTGCGGTACCGATCAATCGAATGTGCGGTATCGTTAAATCGAATGGGGGTACCGATCAATCGAATGTGCGGTATCGTTAAATCGAATGGGGGTACCGAATAATCGAATGTGCGGTATCGATCAATCGAATATGCGGTACCGATCAAGCGAATGTTCCGTACCAATCAATCGAATGTGCAGTATCGTTAAATCGAATGTGCGATACCTATCAATCGAATGTGCGTACCGATCAATCGAATGTTCGGTACCGATCAATCGAATGTTCCGTACCGATGAATGAAATGTTTGGTATTTTTAAATCGAATTTCCGGTACTGATCAATCGAATGTGCGGTACCGATCAATTTATCGTGCGTTATCGATCAATCGAATGTTCGTTACCGATCAATCGAATGAGCGGTACGGATCAATCGAATGTGCGATACCGATCAATCAAATGTGCGGTGCCGATAAATCGAATGTGCGGTACCGATCAATCAAATGTGCGGTACCGATCAATCGAATGTGCGGAACCGATTAATCGAATGTGCCGTACCGATCAATCGAATGTGCAGTACCGATCAGTTGAATGTTCGGTACCGATCAATTGAATGTTCCGTACCGATTAATCGAATGTGCAGTACCGATCAATCGAATGTTCGGAACCGATGAATGGAATGTTCCGTACCGATCAACCGAATATGCGGTATCGATCAGTCGAATGTGCGGTATCGATCAATCGAATGTGCGGGACCGTTCAATCCAATGTTCCGTACCGATCAATTGAATGTTCCGTACCGATCAATGAAATGTTTGGAATCTTTAAATCGAATGTGCGATACCGAATATCGAATATTCGGTATCGATAAATCGAATATTCAGTACTGATCAATCGAATGTGCGATACCGATCAATCGAATGTGCAGTACCGATCAATGGAATGTTTGGTATCGTTAAATCGAATGTTTGGTACCGATCAATCGAATATGTGGTACCGATCAATCGAATGTGCACTACCGATCAATCGAATATGTGGTACCGATCAATCGAATGTGCGGTACCGATCAATCGAATGTTCGGTACCGACCAATCGTATGTTCCGTACTGATCAATCGAATGTGCGATACCGATGAATCGAATGTTTGGTATCGTTTAATCGAATGTGCGGTACCGATCAATCGAATGTGCGGTACCGAACAATCGAATGTGCAGTATCGATCTATCGAATGTGCGGTACCGATCAATCGAATGTGCGGTTCCGATCATTCGAAAGTGCGGTACGGATCAATCGAATGTGCGGTACCGATCAATCGAATGTGCGGTACCGATCAATTGAATGCTCGGTACCCATCAATCGAATGTTCCGTACCGATCGATCGAATGTGCGGTATAGATCCATCGAATGTGCGGTATCGATCAATCGATTTTGCGGTACAGATCAATCGAATGTTCGGTACCGATCAATCGAATGTTCCGTATCGATCAATCCAATGTGCGGTATCGTTAAATCGAATGTGCGATACCGATCAATCGAATATGCGGTATCGATCTATCGAAAGTGCGGTACCGATCGATCGAATGTTCCGTACCGATCAATCGAATGTTTGGTATCGTTAAATCGAATGTGCGGTACCGATCAAGCGATCGTGCGGCACCGATCAATCGAATGTGCGGTACCGATCAATCGAATGTTTGGTACCGATCAATCGAATGTTCGGTACCAATCTATCGAATATTCGGTATCGATAAATCGAATATTCAGTACTGATCAATCGAATTTGCGGTATCGATCAATCGAATGTACGGTACCGTTCAAACGAATGTTCCGTACCGATCAATCGAATGTTTGGTACAGTTAGTTCGAATGTGCGGTTCCGATCTATCGAATGTTCCGTACCGATCAATCGAATGTTCCGTACCATCTATCGAATGTTCCGTATCGATCAATCCAATGTACGGTATCGTTAAATCGAATGTGCGATACCGATCAATCGAATATGCGGTATCGATCTATCGAAAGTGCGGTACCGATCGATCGAATGTTCCGTACCGATCAATCGAATGTTTGGTATCGTAAAATCGAATGTGCGGTACCGATCAATCGAATGTGCGGTATCGATCTATCGAATGTGCGATACCGATCAATCGAATGTGCGGTATCGATCAATCGAATGTTCCGTACCGATCAATCGAATGTGCGGTACCCTTCAATCGAATGTTCCGTACAGATCAATCGAATGTGCGGTATCGTTAAATCGAATGTGCGGTACCGATCAATGGAATGTTGAGTATCGATCAATGGAATGTTTGTTATCGATCAATCCAATGTACGGTATCGTTAAATCGAATGTGCGATACCGATCAATCGAATATGCGGTACCGATCAATCGAAAGTGCGGTACCGATCGATCGAATGTTCCGTACCGATCAATCGAATGTTTGGTATCGTTAAATCGAATGTGCGGTACCGATCAATCGATCGTGCGGTACCGATCAATCGAATGTGCGGTACCGATCAATGGAATGTGCGGTATAGTTAAATCGAATGTTTGGTACCGATCAATCGAATGCGTGGTACCGACCAATCGAATGTGCGATACCGATAAATCGATTGTGCGGTACCGATCAATCGAATGTTCCATTTCGATCAGTCGAATGTGCGGTATCGTTAATTCGAATGTGCGATACCGATCAATCGAATGTTCTGTACCGATCAATCGATTGTTCCGTACCGATCAATCGACTGGTTGGTATCGTTTTATCGAATGTGCGGTACCGTTAGTTCGAATGAGCGGTATCGATCTATCGAATGTGCGGTACCGATCAATCGAAGTTCCGTACCGATCAATCGAATGTGCGGTACCGATCAATGGAATGTGCGATACCGATCAATGGAATGTGCGGTACCGATCAATCTAATGTGTGGTACCGACCAATCGAATGTGCGGTACCGTTCAATCGAATGTGCGATACCTATTAATCGAATGTGCGGTACCGACAAATCGAATGTTTGGTATCGATCAATCGAATGTACGGTACGGATCAATCGAATGTGCGGTACCGATCAATGGAATGTTCCTTACCGATAAATCGAATGTGCGCTACGGATCAATCGAATGTTCGGTACCGATCAATCGAATGTTCCGTACCTATCAATCGAATGTGCGGTATCGTTAAATCGAATGTTCGATACCGATTAATCGAATGTGCGGTACGGATCATTCAATTGTGCGGTACCGATCAATCGAATGTGCGGTATCGTTAAATCGAATGGGGGTACCGATCAATCGAATGTGCGGTATCGTTAAATCGAATGGGGGTACCGAATAATCGAATGTGCGGTATCGATCAATCGAATATGCGGTACCGATCAAGCGAATGTTCCGTACCAATCAATCGAATGTGCAGTATCGTTAAATCGAATGTGCGATACCTATCAATCGAATGTGCGTACCGATCAATCGAATGTTCGGTACCGATCAATCGAATGTTCCGTACCGATGAATGAAATGTTTGGTATTTTTAAATCGAATTTCCGGTACTGATCAATCGAATGTGCGGTACCGATCAATTTATCGTGCGTTATCGATCAATCGAATGTTCGTTACCGATCAATCGAATGAGCGGTACGGATCAATCGAATGTGCGATACCGATCAATCAAATGTGCGGTGCCGATAAATCGAATGTGCGGTACCGATCAATCAAATGTGCGGTACCGATCAATCGAATGTGCGGAACCGATTAATCGAATGTGCCGTACCGATCAATCGAATGTGCAGTACCGATCAGTTGAATGTTCGGTACCGATCAATTGAATGTTCCGTACCGATTAATCGAATGTGCAGTACCGATCAATCGAATGTTCGGAACCGATGAATGGAATGTTCCGTACCGATCAACCGAATATGCGGTATCGATCAGTCGAATGTGCGGTATCGATCAATCGAATGTGCGGGACCGTTCAATCCAATGTTCCGTACCGATCAATTGAATGTTCCGTACCGATCAATGAAATGTTTGGAATCTTTAAATCGAATGTGCGATACCGAATATCGAATATTCGGTATCGATAAATCGAATATTCAGTACTGATCAATCGAATGTGCGATACCGATCAATCGAATGTGCAGTACCGATCAATGGAATGTTTGGTATCGTTAAATCGAATGTTTGGTACCGATCAATCGAATATGTGGTACCGATCAATCGAATGTGCACTACCGATCAATCGAATATGTGGTACCGATCAATCGAATGTGCGGTACCGATCAATCGAATGTTCGGTACCGACCAATCGTATGTTCCGTACTGATCAATCGAATGTGCGATACCGATGAATCGAATGTTTGGTATCGTTTAATCGAATGTGCGGTACCGATCAATCGAATGTGCGGTACCGAACAATCGAATGTGCAGTATCGATCTATCGAATGTGCGGTACCGATCAATCGAATGTGCGGTTCCGATCATTCGAAAGTGCGGTACGGATCAATCGAATGTGCGGTACCGATCAATCGAATGTGCGGTATCGATCAATTGAATATGCGTTACCGATCAATCGAATGTGCGGTACCGATCAATCGAATGTGCGGTACCGAACAATCGAATGTGCGGTACCGATCAATGGAATGTTTGGTATCGTTAAATCGAATGTGCGGTACCGTTAGTTCGAATGTGCGGTTCCGATCAATCGAATGTGCGGTACCGATCAATCGAATGTTCGGTACCGATCTATCGAATGTACCGTACCGATTAATGGAATGTTTGATATCGTTAAATCGAATATGCGGTATCGATCTATTTAATGTGCGGTACCGATCAATCGAATGTGAGGTACCGATCAATGGAATAATTGGTATCGTTAAATCGAATGTGCGGTGCCAATCAATCGAATGTGCGGTATCGATCTATCGAAAGTGCGGTACCGATAAATCGAATGTGAGGTACCGATCAATCGAATGTGAGGTACCGATCAATGGAATGTTTGGTATCGTTAAATCGAATGTGCAGTACCGATCAATCGAATGTTTGGTATCGACTAATCGAATATGCGGTACCGATCAATCGAATTCCGTACCGATCAATCGAATGTGCGGTATCGTTAAATCGAATGTACGATATCGATCATTCGAATGAGAGGTACCGTTAAATCGAATGTGCGGTACCGAACAATCGAATGTGCGGTATCGATCTACCGAATGTGCGGTACCGATCAATCGAATGTGCGATACCGATCAATGGAATGTGCGGTACCGATCATTCGAATATGCGGTACGGATCAATCGAATGTTCCGTACCGATCAATCGAATGTGCGGTATCGATCAATGGAATGTTTGGTATCGTTAAATCGAATGTTTGGTACCGATCAATCGAATGCGTGGTACCGACCAATCGAATGTGCGATACCGATAAATCGATTGTGCGGTACCGTTCAATCGAATGTTCCATTTCGATCAGTCGAATGTGCGGTATCGTTAATTCGAATGTGCGATACCGATCAATCGAATGTTCTGTACCGATCAATCGATTGTTCCGTACCGATCAATCGAATGGTTAGTATCGTTTTATCGAATGTGCGGTACCGTTAGTTCGAATGTGCGGTATCGATCTATCGAATGTGCGGTACCGATCAATCGAAGTTCCGTACCGATCAATCGAATGTGCGGTACCGATCAATGGAATGTGCGATACCGATCAATGGAATGTGCGGTACCGATCAATCGAATGTGCGGTACCGTTCAATCGAATGTGCGATACCTATTAATCGAATGTGCGGTACCGACAAATCGAATGTTTGGTATCGATCAATCGAATGTACGGTACGGATCAATCGAATGTGCGGTACCGATCAATGGAATGTTCCTTACCGATAAATCGAATGTGCGCTACGGATCAATCGAATGTTCGGTACCGATCAATCGAATGTTCCGTACCTATCAATCGAATGTGCGGTATCGTTAAATCGAATGTTCGATACCGATTAATCGAAGTTGCGGTACGGATCATTCAATTGTGCGGTACCGATCAATCGAATGTGCGGTATCGTTAAATCGAATGGGGGTACCGATCAATCGAATGTGCGGTATCGTTAAATCGAATGGGGGTACCGAATAATCGAATGTGCGGTATCGATCAATCGAATATGCGGTACCGATCAAACGAATGTTCCGTACCGATCAATCGAATGTGCAGTATCGTTAAATCGAATGTGCGATACCTATCAATCGAATGTGCGTACCGATCAATCGAATGTTCGGTACCGATCAATCGAATGTTCCGTACCGATGAATGAAATGTTTGGTATTTTTAAATCGAATTTCCGGTACTGATCAATCGAATGTGCGGTACCGATCAATTTATCGTGCGTTATCGATCAATCGAATGTTCGTTACCGATCAATCGAATGAGCGGTACGGATCAATCGAATGTGCGATACCGATCAATCAAATGTGCGGTGCCGATAAATCGAATGTGCGGTACCGATCAATCAAATGTGCGGTACCGATCAATCGAATGTGCGGAACCGATTAATCGAATGTGCCGTACCGATCAATCGAATGTGCAGTACCGATCAGTTGAATGTTCGGTACCGATCAATTGAATGTTCCGTACCGATTAATCGAATGTGCAGTACCGATCAATCGAATGTTCGGAACCGATGAATGGAATGTTCCGTACCGATCAACCGAATATGCGGTATCGATCAGTCGAATGTGCGGTATCGATCAATCGAATGTGCGGGACCGTTCAATCCAATGTTCCGTACCGATCAATTGAATGTTCCGTACCGATCAATGAAATGTTTTGAATCTTTAAATCGAATGTGCGATACCGAATATCGAATATTCGGTATCGATAAATCGAATATTCAGTACTGATCAATCGAATGTGCGCTACCGATCAATCGAATGTGCAGTACCGATCAATGGAATGTTTGGTATCGTTAAATCGAATGTTTGGTACCGATCAATCGAATGTGCGGTACCGATCAATCGAATGTTCGGTACCGACCAATCGTATGTTCCGTACTGATCAATCGAATGTGCGATACCGATGAATCGAATGTTTGGTATCGTTTAATCGAATGTGCGGTACCGATCAATCGAATGTGCGGTACCGAACAATCGAATGTGCAGTATCGATCTATCGAATGTGCGGTACCGATCAATCGAATGTGCGGTTCCGATCATTCGAAAGTGCGGTACGGATCAATCGAATGTGCGGTACCGATCAATCGAATGTGCGGTATCGATCAATTGAATATGCGTTACCGATCAATCGAATGTGCGGTACCGATCAATCGAATGTGCGGTACCGAACAATCGAATGTGCGGTACCGATCAATGGAATGTTTGGTATCGTTAAATCGAATGTGCGGTACCGTTAGTTCGAATGTGCGGTTCCGATCAATCGAATGTGCGGTACCGATCAATCGAATGTTCGGTACCGATCTATCGAATGTATCGTACCGATTAATGGAATGTTTGATATCGTTAAATCGAATATGCGGTATCGATCTATTTAATGTGCGGTACCGATCAATCGAATGTGAGGTACCGATCAATGGAATAATTGGTATCGTTAAATCGAATGTGCGGTGCCAATCAATCGAATGTGCGGTATCGATCTATCGAATGTGCGGTACCGATAAATCGAATGTGAGGTACCGATCAATCGAATGTGAGGTACCGATCAATGGAATGTTTGGTATCGTTAAATCGAATGTGCAGTACCGATCAATCGAATGTTTGGTATCGACTAATCGAATGTGCGGTACCGATCAATCGAATTCCGTACCGATCAATCGAATGTGCGGTATCGTTAAATCGAATGTACGATATCGATCATTCGAATGAGAGGTACCGTTAAATCGAATGTGCGGTACCGAACAATCGAATGTGCGGTATCGATCTACCGAATGTGCGGTACCGATCAATCGAATGTGCGATACCGATCAATGGAATGTGCGGTACCGATCATTCGAATATGCGGTACGGATCAATCGAATGTTCCGTACCGATCAATCGAATGTGCGGTATCGATCAATTGAATATGCGTTACCGATCAAACGAATGTGCGGTACCGATCAATGGATTGTGTGGTATCGATCAATTGAATATGCGTTACCGATCAATCGAATGTGCGGTACCGATCAATCGATTGTGCGGTATCGATCAATTGAATAGGCGTTACCGATCAATCGAATGTGCGGTACCGTAAATTCGAATGTGCGGTACCGAACAATCGAATGTGCGGTATCGATCTATCGAATGTGCGGTACCGATCAATCGAAGGTGCGGTACCGATCAATAGAATGTTTGTTATCGTTAAGTCGAATGTGCGGTACCGTTAGTTCGAATGTGCGGTTCCGATCAATCGAATGTGCGGTACCAATCAATCGAATGTTCGGTACCGATCTATCGAATGTATCGTACCGATCAATGGAATGTTTGGTATCGTTAAATCGAATGTGCTTTATCGATCTATTTAATGTGCGGTACCGATCAATCGAATGTGCGGTATCGATCAATGGAATGTTTGGTATCGTTAAATCGAATGTGCGATACAGATCAATCGAATGTTCCGTACCGATCAATCGAATGTGCGGTATCGTTAAATCGAATGTGCGATACCGATCAATCGAATGTCCGGTATCGATCAATGGAATGTGCGGTACCGATCAATGGAATGTGCGGTACCGTTAAAATGAATGTTCCGTACCGATCAATCGAATGTTTGGTATCGTTAGTTCGAATGTGCGGTTCCGATCAATTGAATGTGCGGTACCGATCAATCGAATGTTCTGTACCGATCAATCGAATGTTCCGTACCGATCAATCGAATGTATGGTATCGTTAAATCGAATGTGCGATACCGATCAATCGAATGTACGGTATTGATCAATCGAATGTGCAGTACCGATCAATCGAATGTGCGGTACCGATTATTCGAATGTGCCGTATTGATCAATCGAATGTTTGGTATCGATCAATCGAATATGCGGTATCGATGAATCGAATGTGCGGTACCGATCAATCGAATGTTCCGTACCATCTATCGAATGTTCCGTATCGATCAATCGAATGTGCGGTATCGTTAAAGCGAATGTGCGATACCGATCAATCGAATGTGCGGTATCGATCTATCGAAAGTGCGGTACCGATCGATCGAATGTTCCGTACCGATCAATCGAATGTTTGGTATCGTTAAATCGAATGTGCGGTACCGATCAATCGATCGTTCGGTACCGATCAATCGAATGTGCGGTACCGATCAATGGAATGTTTGGTATCGTTAAATCGAATGTTTGGTACCAATCAATCGAATGTGCGATACCGATCAATCGAATGTGCGGTACCGATAAATCGAATATTCGGTACCGATCAATCGAATGTTCCGTACCGATCAATCGAATGTGCGGTATCGTTAAATCGAATGTGCGATACCTATTAATCGAAAGTGCGGTACCAACCAATCGAATGTGCAATACGGATCAATTGAATGTGCGGTACCGATCAATCGATTGTGCCGTACCGATCAATCGAATATGCGGTACCGATCACTTGAATGCTCGGTACCCATCAATCGAATGTTCCGTACCGATCGATCGAATGTGCGGTATAGATCCATCGAATGTGCGGTATCGATCAATCGACATTGCGGTACCGATCAATCGAATGTTCGGTACCGATCAATCGAATGTTCCGTACCGATCAATCGATTGTGCGGTACCGATCAATCGAATGTGCGGTACCGATCAATGGAATGTTTGGTATCGTTAAATCGAATGTTCGGTACCAATCTATCGAATATTCGGTATCGATAAATCGAATATTCACTACTGATCAATCGAATGTGCGGTATCGATCAATCGAATGTACGGTACCGTTCAAACGAATGTTCCGTACCGATCAATCGAATGTTTGGTACAGTTAGTTCGAATGTGCGGTTCCGATCTATCGAATGTTCCGTACCGATCAATCGAATGTTCCGTACCATCTATCGAATGTTCCGTATCGATCAATCCAATGTGCGGTATCGTTAAATCGAATGTGCGATACCGATCAATCGAATATGCGGTATCGATCTATCGAAAGTGCGGTACCGATCGATCGAATGTTCCGTACCGATCAATCGAATGTTTGGTATCGTTAAATCGAATGTGCGGTACCGATCAATCGATCGTGTGGTACCGATCAATCGAATGTGCGGTACCGATCAATGGAATGTTTGGTATCGTTAAATCGAATGTTTGGTACCGATCAATCGAATGCGTGGTACCGACCAATCGAATGTGCGATACCGATCAATCGATTGTGCGGTACCGTTCAATCGAATGTTCCATTTCGATCAGTCGAATGTGCGGTATCGTTAAATCGAATGTGCGATACCGATCAATCGAATGTTCTGTACCGATCAATCGAATGTTCCGTACCGATCAATCGAATGGTTGGTATCGTTTTATCGAATGTGCGGTACCGTTAGTTCGAATGTGCGGTATCGATCTATCGAATGTGCGGTACCGATCAATCGAAGTTCCGTACCGATCAATCGAATGTGCTGTACCGATCAATGGAATGTGCGATACCGATCAATGGAATGTGCGGTACCGATCAATCTAATGTGTGGTACCGACCAATCGAATGTGCGCTACCGTTCAATCGAATGTGCGGTACCAATCAATCGAATGTGTGGTACCGACCAATCGAATGTGCGGTACCGATCAATCAATTGTGCTGTACGGATCAATCGGATGTGCGGTACCGATCAATCGAATGTGCGGTACCGATCAATCGAATGTGCGGTACCGATCAATCGAATGTGCTGTAACGATTAGTCGAATGTGCGGTAACGATCAATCGAATGTGCGGTACCTATCAATCGAATGTGCGGTACCGATCAATCGAATGAGCGGTACCGATCAATTGAATGTGCGGTATCGTTAAATCGAATGTGCGATACCGATCAATCGAATGTGCGGTATCGATCTATCGAAAGTGCGGTACCGATCGATCGAATGTTCCGTACCGATCAATCGAATGTTTGGTATCGTTAAATCGAATGTGCGGTACCGATCAATCGATCGTTCGGTACCGATCAATCGAATGTGCGGTACCGATCAATGGAATGTTTGGTATCGTTAAATCGAATGTTTGGTACCGATCAATCGAATGTGCGATACCGATCAATCGAATGTGCGGTACCGATAAATCGAATATTCGGTACCGATCAATCGAATGTTCCGTACCGATCAATCGAATGTGCGGTATCGTTAAATCGAATGTGCGATACCTATTAATCGAAAGTGCGGTACCAACCAATCGAATGTGCAATACGGATCAATTGAATGTGCGGTACCGATCAATCGATTGTGCCGTACCGATCAATCGAATATGCGGTACCGATCACTTGAATGCTCGGTACCCATCAATCGAATGTTCCGTACCGATCGATCGAATGTGCGGTATAGATCCATCGAATGTGCGGTATCGATCAATCGACATTGCGGTACCGATCAATCGAATGTTCGGTACCGATCAATCGAATGTTCCGTACCGATCAATCGATTGTGCGGTACCGATCAATCGAATGTGCGGTACCGATCAATGGAATGTTTGGTATCGTTAAATCGAATGTTCGGTACCAATCTATCGAATATTCGGTATCGATAAATCGAATATTCACTACTGATCAATCGAATGTGCGGTATCGATCAATCGAATGTACGGTACCGTTCAAACGAATGTTCCGTACCGATCAATCGAATGTTTGGTACAGTTAGTTCGAATGTGCGGTTCCGATCTATCGAATGTTCCGTACCGATCAATCGAATGTTCCGTACCATCTATCGAATGTTCCGTATCGATCAATCCAATGTGCGGTATCGTTAAATCGAATGTGCGATACCGATCAATCGAATATGCGGTATCGATCTATCGAAAGTGCGGTACCGATCGATCGAATGTTCCGTACCGATCAATCGAATGTTTGGTATCGTTAAATCGAATGTGCGGTACCGATCAATCGATCGTGTGGTACCGATCAATCGAATGTGCGGTACCGATCAATGGAATGTTTGGTATCGTTAAATCGAATGTTTGGTACCGATCAATCGAATGCGTGGTACCGACCAATCGAATGTGCGATACCGATCAATCGATTGTGCGGTACCGTTCAATCGAATGTTCCATTTCGATCAGTCGAATGTGCGGTATCGTTAAATCGAATGTGCGATACCGATCAATCGAATGTTCTGTACCGATCAATCGAATGTTCCGTACCGATCAATCGAATGGTTGGTATCGTTTTATCGAATGTGCGGTACCGTTAGTTCGAATGTGCGGTATCGATCTATCGAATGTGCGGTACCGATCAATCGAAGTTCCGTACCGATCAATCGAATGTGCTGTACCGATCAATGGAATGTGCGATACCGATCAATGGAATGTGCGGTACCGATCAATCTAATGTGTGGTACCGACCAATCGAATGTGCGGTACCGTTCAATCGAATGTGCGGTACCGATCAATCGAATGTGTGGTACCGACCAATCGAATGTGCGGTACCGATCAATCAATTGTGCTGTACGGATCAATCGGATGTGCGGTACCGATCAATCGAATGTGCGGTACCGATCAATCGAATGTGCGGTACCGATCAATCGAATGTGCTGTAACGATTAGTCGAATGTGCGGTAACGATCAATCGAATGTGCGGTACCTATCAATCGAATGTGCGGTACCGATCAATCGAATGAGCGGTACCGATCAATTGAATGTGCGGTATCGTTAAATCGAATGTGCGATACCGATCAATCGAATGTGCGGTATCGATCTATCGAAAGTGCGGTACCGATCGATCGAATGTTCCGTACCGATCAATCGAATGTTTGGTATCGTTAAATCGAATGTGCGGTACCGATCAATCGATCGTTCGGTACCGATCAATCGAATGTGCGGTACCGATCAATGGAATGTTTGGTATCGTTAAATCGAATGTTTGGTACCGATCAATCGAATGTGCGATACCGATCAATCGAATGTGCGGTACCGATAAATCGAATATTCGGTACCGATCAATCGAATGTTCCGTACCGATCAATCGAATGTGCGGTATCGTTAAATCGAATGTGCGATACCTATTAATCGAAAGTGCGGTACCAACCAATCGAATGTGCAATACGGATCAATTGAATGTGCGGTACCGATCAATCGATTGTGCCGTACCGATCAATCGAATATGCGGTACCGATCACTTGAATGCTCGGTACCCATCAATCGAATGTTCCGTACCGATCGATCGAATGTGCGGTATAGATCTATCGAATGTGCGGTATCGATCAATCGACATTGCGGTACCGATCAATCGAATGTTCGGTACCGATCAATCGAATGTTCCGTACCGATCAATCGATTGTGCGGTACCGATCAATCGAATGTGCGGTACCGATCAATGGAATGTTTGGTATCGTTAAATCGAATGTTCGGTACCAATCTATCGAATATTCGGTATCGATAAATCGAATATTCACTACTGATCAATCGAATGTGCGGTATCGATCAATCGAATGTACGGTACCGTTCAAACGAATGTTCCGTACCGATCAATCGAATGTTTGGTACAGTTAGTTCGAATGTGCGGTTCCGATCTATCGAATGTTCCGTACCGATCAATCGAATGTTCCGTACCATCTATCGAATGTTCCGTATCGATCAATCCAATGTGCGGTATCGTTAAATCGAATGTGCGATACCGATCAATCGAATATGCGGTATCGATCTATCGAAAGTGCGGTACCGATCGATCGAATGTTCCGTACCGATCAATCGAATGTTTGGTATCGTTAAATCGAATGTGCGGTACCGATCAATCGATCGTGTGGTACCGATCAATCGAATGTGCGGTACCGATCAATGGAATGTTTGGTATCGTTAAATCGAATGTTTGGTACCGATCAATCGAATGCGTGGTACCGACCAATCGAATGTGCGATACCGATCAATCGATTGTGCGGTACCGTTCAATCGAATGTTCCATTTCGATCAGTCGAATGTGCGGTATCGTTAAATCGAATGTGCGATACCGATCAATCGAATGTTCTGTACCGATCAATCGAATGTTCCGTACCGATCAATCGAATGGTTGGTATCGTTTTATCGAATGTGCGGTACCGTTAGTTCGAATGTGCGGTATCGATCTATCGAATGTGCGGTACCGATCAATCGAAGTTCCGTACCGATCAATCGAATGTGCTGTACCGATCAATGGAATGTGCGATACCGATCAATGGAATGTGCGGTACCGATCAATCTAATGTGTGGTACCGACCAATCGAATGTGCGGTACCGTTCAATCGAATGTGCGGTACCGATCAATCGAATGTGTGGTACCGACCAATCGAATGTGCGGTACCGATCAATCAATTGTGCTGTACGGATCAATCGGATGTGCGGTACCGATCAATCGAATGTGCGGTACCGATCAATCGAATGTGCGGTACCGATCAATCGAATGTGCTGTAACGATTAGTCGAATGTGCGGTAACGATCAATCGAATGTGCGGTACCTATCAATCGAATGTGCGGTACCGATCAATCGAATGAGCGGTACCGATCAATTGAATGTGCGGTACCGACCAATCGAATGTAAGGTACCGACCAATCGAGTGTGCTGTTCCGATTAATCGAATGTGCGGTATGGATCAATCAAATGTGCGGTACCGATAAATCGAATGCATTTGCGGTACCGTTTTATGAAAGGTGCGGTACCATTTCATCGAATGTGCTGTACCGTTAAATCGAATGTGCGGTACCGTTGAATCGAATGTGCGGTACCGCTAAATCGAATGTGCAGTACCACTAAATCGTATTTGCGTACCGATCAATCGAATGTGCAGTACCGATCTATCGAATGTTCGGTATGTATCAATCGAATGTGCTGTACCGCTAAATCGAATGCATTTGCGGTACCGTTATATGAAAGGTGCGGTACCATTTAATCGAATGTGCTGTACCGTTAAATCGAATGTAAGGTACCGTTGAATCGAATGTGCAGTACCGTTAATTTTAAGTATAAAAAACATTAAGTCGAATGCGTGGTACCATTAAATCGAATTTGCTGTACCGACCAATCGAATGAGCGGTACCGATCAATTGAATGTGCGGTACCGACCAATCGAATGTAAGGTACCGATCAATCGAATGTGCGGTACTGATTAATCGAATGTGCGGTACCGATCAATCGTATGTGCGGTACCGTTGAATCGAATGTGCGATATCGATCAATCGAATGTGTGGTATCGTTAAGTCGAATGTTCGATACCGATCAATCGTATGTGCGGTATTGATCAATCGAATGTTCGGTACCGGGCGATCGAATGTGCGGTACTGTTCAATCGAATGAACGGTACCGATTAATAGAATGTGCGGTACCGATTAATTGAATGTGCGGTACCGATTATTTGAATGTGAGGTACCGATTAATTGAATGTGCGGTACCGATCAATCGAATTTGCGTTACAGATAAATAGAATATACGGTACCGTTAAATGGATGGTACGGTACAGATCAATCGAATGTGCTGTACCGCTAAATCGAATGCATTTGCGGTACCATTTAATCGAATGTGCTGTACCGTTAAATCGAATGTGTGGTATCGTTAAGTCGAATGTTCGGTACCGATCAATCGTATGTGCGGTATTGATCAATCGAATGTTCGGTATCGAGCGATCGAATGTGTGGTACCGATCAATCGAATATTCGGTACCGATAAATCGAATGTGCGGTACCGATCAATCGAATGTGCTGTACCGATCAATCGAATGTGCTGTACCGATAAATCGAATGTGCGGTACCGATAAATCGAATGTGCGGTACCTATTAATCGAATGTGTGGTACCGAACAATCGAATGTGCGGTAAGGATTAGTCGAATGTGCGGTACCTATCAATCGAACGTGCGGTACCGATCAATCGAATTTGCGGTACCGACCAATCGAATGTACGGTACCGATTAATCGAATGTGCGGTACCGATCAATCGAATGTGCGGTACCGTTGAATCGAATGTGCGATATCGATCAATCGAATGTGTGGTATCGTTAAGTCGAATGTGCTGTACCGATAAATCGAATGTGCGGTACCGATAAATCGAATGTGCGTTACCTACTAATCGAATGTGCTGTACCGATCAATTGAATGTGCGGTACCGATAAATCGAATGTGCGGTACCGAACAATCGAATGTACGGTACCGATCAATCGAATGTGCTGTACCGATTAATCGAATGTGCGGTATGGATCAATCGAATGTGCTGTACCACTAAATCGAATGTATGTGCGGTACCGTTATATGAAAGGTGCGGTACCATTTTAATCGAATGTGCAGTACCATTAAATTGAATGTAAGGTATACCATTAAATCGAATATGCGATCGTTAAATAGAATGTGCGGTACCGATCAATGTAATGTACCGTGCCGATTGATAAATTTGCTGTACCGATAAATCGAATGTGCGGTATCAATCAATCGAATGTGCAGTACTGTCAAATCGAATGTCCAGTACCGATCAATGGAATGTGCGTTACTTATCAATCGAATGTGCGATACCGCTAAATCGAATGTGCAGTACCACTAAATCGTATTTGCGTACCGATAAATCGAATGTGCAGTACCGATCTACCGAATGTGCGTTACCTATCAATCGAATGTGCGGTACCGCTTAATCGAACGTGCAGTACCGTTAAATTGAAGTAGCAGTAACATTAAGTCGAAAGCGTGGTACCGATTATTTGAATTTGCTGTACCGATTAATAGAATGTGCGGTACCGATCAATCGAATTTGCGTTACAGATAAATAGAATGTACGGTACCGTTAAATGGAAGGTGCGGTACCGTTCAATCGTTTTTGCGGTATAATTATCGAATGTGCGGTACCGTAAAATTAAATGTGCCGTACCGTTCAATTGAATATGCAGTACCGTATAATAGAATATACAGTAACGTTAAATCTATTGTGGCGTGCCGTTCAATAGAAAGTGCCGTACCGGTAAATCGATTGAGCGATACCGTTCAATCGAAAGTGCGGTACCGTTAAATCGAATGTGTTGTACCGTTAAATAGAATTTGCGGTACCGTTCAAACGAATGTACGGTACCACTCATTCGGATCAGCAATACCGTTAATTCGGATGTGCGATACCGTTAAAGCGAAACTGCGATACCGTTAAATCGATTGTACAGTGCCGTCAAATCAAATGTGCGGTACCGTTAAATCGAATGTGCGGTACCGTTAAATCGAATGTGCGGTACCGTTCAATCGTTTTTCCGGTAACTTTAAATCGAATGTGCAGTACCGTTAAATCTATTGTGAGGTACCGTTGAATCTATTGTGCGGTAACGTTAAATCGGATATCCGCAAACGTTAAATCGAATGTGCGGTATACCGTTAAAACGAATGTGCGGTACCGTTCAATTAATTTTGCGGTACCGTTAAATCGAATATGCGGTACCGTTAAATCGAATGTGCGATACCGATAAATCCAATGTGCAGTACCGCACATTCGAATGTGAGGTACCGTTAAATCGAATGTGCGGTATCGTTCAATAGAATGTGCGGTATCGTTTAATCGAATGTGCGGTACCTTTAAATGGAATGTGCGGTATCGTTTAATCGAATATGCGGTACCGACCAATATCGAATGTGCGGTACCGATCAATTGAATGTAGGGTACCGTTAACTTCGTTAAGTCGAATGTGCGGTAAGCTTCAATCGAATGTGTGGTGCCGTTCAAGAGAGTGGGGTTCCGATCAATCGAATGTGCGATACCGATCAATGGAATGTGAAGTACCGTTAAATCGAATGTGCGGTACCGTTTAATTGAATGTGCGGTATCGTTCAAACGAATGTACGGTACCGTTCATTCGAATATGCAGTACCGTTAGATCGATTGTACGGTGCCGTTACATCGAATGTGCGGTACCGATCAAGAGAATGTGGGGTTCCGATCAATCGAATGTGCGGTACCGATCAGTGGAATGTGCAGTACCGTTTAATAGAATGTGCGGTACCGATCAATGGAATGTGCAGTACCGTTAAATATAATGTGCGGGACCGTTAAGTTGAATGTGCGGTAATCTTCAATCGAATATGCGGTACCTTTCACTCGAATGTGCGGTACCGTTCACTCGAATGTGCGGTACCTTACATTCGATTGAGCGGTACCGTTCAATCGATGTACTTTACCGTTCAATCGAATATGCGGTATCGAATATTCGAATGTTCGGTACCGTTAAACCAAATTGCGGTACCGTTAAATCGAATGTGCGGTACCGTTAAATCGAATGTGCGTTAGGGTTGAATCTATGGCGTTTTACCTGTAAATCGAATGTGCAGTAACGGTGAATCGAAAATGCAGTACCGTGAAATCGAATGTACGGTACCGCACATTCGATTGAGAGTTATCGTTCAATCAAATGTGTTTTACCGTTAATTAGAATATGCGGTACCGCGCTTTCGAATGTGCATGACCATTCAATCGAATGTGCCTATACCCCTAAATCGAATGTGCGGTATACCTCACATTCGAATGTGCGGTACCGTTCAATCGAATGTGCGGTATACCGAATATTCCAATGTACGGTACCGTTAAACCAAATTCCGGTACCGTTAAATCGAATGCTTGGTACCGTTTAATCGAATGTGCTGTACCGTTAAATCGAATGTGTGGTACCTTTTAATCGAATGGGCTCTACCGCACATTTGATTGAGCGGTACCGATCAATCGAATGCTTTACCGTTAATTCGAAAATGCTGTACCGCACATTCGAATATGCGGTACCGTTAAATCGAATGTGATGTACCTCATACATTCGATTTAACGGTACCGCAATTTGGTTTAACGGTACCGCACATTCAAATGTACCGCACATTCGATTGAACGGTACCGCACATTCGAATATGCTTTACCATTCAACCGAATATGCCGTACCGTTAAATCGAATGTGCGGTAACTCACATTCGAATGTGCGGATGTGCGGTACCGCACATTCGAATGTGCGGTACCGTTAAACAAAATTGCGGTACCGTTAAATCGAATGTGTAGTACCGGGTTGTTCGAATGTGTGTTACCGTTAAATCGAATGTTCGATACCATTTAATCAAATGTGTGGTACCGTTAAATCGAATGTGCGGTACCGTTAATTCGAATGTGCGGTACCGTTCAATCTATTGTGCGATCCAGATAAATCGAATGTGCGGTACTGTTCAATCGAATGTGCGGTACCGTTCAATCGAATGTGCTTAACCGATAACTCGAAAATGCGGTACCGCACATTCGAATGTGCGGTACCGTTCAATCGAATGTGCTGTACCTCATCCTCAATTGTGCGGTACCGTTTAATCGAATGTGCGGTACCGTTCAATCGAATGTGATGTACCTTTAAATCGAATTTGCGTTACCGTTCAATCGAATGTGCGGTACCGTTCAATCGAATTTGCGGTTCCATTAAATGGAATGTGTTGTACCTTTAAGTCGAATGTGCTGTACCGTTCAATCGATTGTGCGGTATCTCTAAAACGAATACGCAGTACTCCATTTTGTATTCCATAGCACAACTCATCAGGGGTTGGGCGAAGAAGAGACCGAGGGTCAGACGGTTAGCGCCGTGATGGGGTGCATCAGCAGTACTTCGAGCTCTAACAAAGTAACCATATGAACCAATGTCTTCGGCCCCTTTGGCGGCATTAACAAAGAAACGATGTTTCTCATTGCAGTGTCGTCAGCAAGAAAAAGAGCTGTCTCCAAGCTTAATCCACTAAAGACAACTACATTAGATTTGAAAATCACTGCGTTAGGATGGTTCCAGACGCAACTTTTATTGCTAAGAACCAGGTCTTATCCTTTGTGCCAGTGATATTTTTGTCCCGGAGATCAAAACGATGGCATCTGTCACCGGAGACAAACTGTGGTGTCCAATCAGAGCTCTCATATGGTGACTGAAGAGAACAGAGAACCTTCATGGGACAACTACAAGCCTATTTATCATACCACGGCACCGTTTTCGGGGGCATCAAGGATACCCTTTCCAGATGGCTCTCAGTTGTGATTAGACCCTGTGCTATCGACTCAGCAAAAACCAGAGACCACGATAGAAAAGGGGTGACAGCATCACCGGCACTTTTTGCTGGTGTGGCGGTGAGGATATACTCAAAGCAGCAGCCTGGAGCACGCAGACAACATCCGTAGCTTGTTACTTATCTAAAACTTTACAGATTGAGTCGGCATTTGGCAGCACGGTGATGCGATGTCTGGCGGGTACTACGTCTACCCCTCATGCCTCCCATTGTCGGGCAGTGCCACTCGGTGATAAGTTTGTGGGGAGACAGGTAAGTGAGTGGCGAAGTGAATATCCCAAAACTTACTGGTTTGGATATTTAGGAGTGACGAGCTTACTTGTCTCCATTCCCGCCTGCGAATTTTTTTTTCCTGAACCTTTCGGGCAGTGTACGTGGAGTTTAGCCAATCAGAGCGAGGCTGTGTTGATGACATATTACTCAGTAAAGATGGTCAGTCGGGTAAATGCGTCGCTTCAATAACATAAGGTGGAAAACGAAAGACCGCGAGTTCGAGCCCCTGTGTGGATTTTCCCCCCACTTTTTCTCATGTCCAAGTAGTTATGTCCAAGTATTATATTATGAATTGAAAATCGATATTATAAGTTATATCATGGTTTTAGTGCATGGTCATCTTATATATATGTGTACAAATATTGCTGAGAACATGTGTGTAAACTGTAAGTACGTAACATACTACTGTACCAGTACTACAGTACTGAGTACAGTGTCATGTCCATCTGAAGACATTGTAAATTTGTAGGCTACATCAGACAGCGATCATACATCGCCGTTTTTTCAACAAAGAAACCGATGTAAACGTCACGTAAGTTGTACACAATGATTCAGTGTAATGTCATTATTGCAAGGCCTACATACCTTAATACTATCTGCTGTAGTACAACAATTATGTTGACTTATCGAATGTGATTTCCCCACTTCAACCTTTGGTAAGCACGCCGCCATCTTTACTGAGTAGTACGTCATCAACACAGCCTCGCTATGATTGGCTAAACTCTACGTACACTGCCCGAAAGGTTCAGAAAAAAAGAAATTCGCTTCCGGCCTCCTCCCCCCACCCCCCCACCCCCCCCCCCCGGAGCGAATTTTTTTCCCCAAACAGGTTTACCTATGGGCGTAAAATCCTGCCTCCTGATTGGTTCAGAGGTATACGCATCATGAATATTCACGAGCTGAGCTCACAGCATTGCAGCTCAGCTCATGAATATTCATGATGCGTATACCTCTGAACCAATCAGGAGGCAGGATTTCACGCTCATAGGTAAACCTGTTTGGGGAGAAAAAAATCGCCCCCCGGGATGCAAGGCAGCCAAACGGTCACTATCAAGGAAACTGCCAACGATCATCCATATTTCATTGGTGAGTTCAATATTTTGACCTTAAGGTAATATTTTGAACCGGTTTTTGAACCTAATGTATAGTTTGAAGCTAATAGTTTAAGAAAAAAAATTGGGGGAGTAAATTATTTTGGCACTAGGTCGGTTCATGTATTAAATGTACTAAGAGTGGGTATTGGCTTGGCTTTGACCAGTGTGGTATTTGTACATTGAGGACTTAATGACAGAGGAAGAGTGTACTAACGTATATGGAGTTGAAGAGGGCAGTCTCCCCGTTGAAAGATATGGAATCACTTTGAGAGGAGGGTAGTCTTGTGAGAAGGAAGGCGCACAGTATTAAACGGTTAGCAGTTCATTCTAGACACGGTAGAATGAGAGTGCTAAGGTTGTGGAGAGACAGGTAAGCTCGTCACTCGTAAATAATCCAAACCCATAGGTTTTGGAATGTACTCGCACTCTCAGATATGAAAATCAATATCCACTGTTTCCCTTTTGTGCAACCCGGAGAAAAACAGTAGCCAGCTTTCTGTGCTGTGATAATTACTTTGGTGTCTTCAAATATACTATGGAATGAAAAAGCCAGCAGCCTTAGTAGATCCTTACCGTCAGCAAGAAGTCAACATGTTGTACTGTAGTTCATTCATTGAGGAAAAAATGTCTTCTTTTGCCTAAAATGAAATGAGGCCTGGGTATTAGAAAGCAAAATCATTATAAAGTAGATTTTTCACTAATGAACTATAAATGTATTTTACAAATTCAGGGGTAATCCCCCAATGAAATCGACGCATAGTGTGCCATAAGTCCTGAAATCGACATATGTCAAATTACATTGACTCGGTTTCTCGTGCTCTCATTGGACGACCAGTGTCACATGTTGTTATAAAGCGCTCTGATTGGAAGAAATCGACATAGGCCCATTTAAATTGACAAATGTAGGCCTAAATTTATCGTGCTCTCATTAGACGATCATTATCACATTTCGTTTTCCGTTTGGTTGGACGAAATCGACATAATTTTGAACTAAATTGGCATATGTCGGTTTTTCGTACTCTCATTGGACGACCATTGTCACATGTTCTTTTTTAGTGCTCTGATTGGAAGAAATCGATAAAGTGAATGCCTATACAAGCCTAGCTATATGAGACTATATATATTGACAGAAAGCAAAGCTGACCGGATAGGTCATATAGGCTTGTGAAGATAGTGATACTTACACAACCAATTCAAAAGCATATCAAGATTCTGCTGGTCTTTCGTACTGGTTCTTTCATGGTCATGGTTTCTAAGTTTGTCATTTATGCAAATCTTGATGTAAAAAAAAACGTTGTGAACATAACGTTTAGCTATTCTACTTTCAACTGTCTGGATTCTGGGGCCTATGAATATGAATATATAAGTTAATCATAGCACGAAAACCGACATAGGCCTATGCCAATTTAATTCGACATATGTCGTTCATATTTAGACTATAATTTATGTCTTTATAAGTAGCTCTAAAGGAGATTGAGCTAATTAATAATAATAAGAAGAACTTAGTTTTCCCCACTAATTATGGTAGGGGCCTGGACCTTTTTGGGCGGGGCCCTGGGGTTATTGAAGCCGTCTCCTATGAGAGGGGACTAGGGATTCTCCAACAGAAAAAAATAAATCACACCTACCTGTTTCGTAATTCCCTCAACACGTATGGCTAGATAAAAGCATCCAAAATCATTACAAGGATGGGAATCAAGTGAGCTTTTGTAGGCTTGTAAATCCTTAGGAAACCTCAAATTAACTTTATTTCTGATATTCGGAATGGTCTGGCCATTTTGTACTTTTGGTACAACCGTAGTGGCCAAAATACCACGTTGTGCCTTCTGACCTTTGACTGTATTAGTTCATAGGTCAGGGAGGCACTACATCTTATGATCAGGCAGCTTTCTGGTCACTTCGCCCAACAACCATTTCGCCCAACTGCCATTTCGCCCAACCAGCCTGGTCATTTCGCCCAACCATTTTTTTACTCATATTCAGTGAGAATAATATTACTTTTTCTATTTCACTAGTTCAATTTGATTTATTTTGGGTTATAGTATTACACTACTTTAGGCGGTTGCGCATACAATGGAAGTTATATTATTATACAAACAAAGGGGAAACGGTCTCCATAAAAACCTATCAAACCTAACCCCTAAAACACTGATCCATCCTACCGACTAACAATTCCCGAACGTTTCCGTATTAAATTGAAACAAATTAAAAATATAAAACCCGTCCGTAATATTGAAGTATCATAATCAATGTAACCACTGTATCAATGTAACAACGACTTCAACTTTCCTTAATATTCGGTTCGTATCCCGTAACGTTAACAATTCCCGAACGTTTACTATCAAACCTAACCCCTAAAACACTGATCCATCCTACTGACTAACAATTCCCGAACGTTTCCTTATTAAATTGAAAAAAAAAAATATATATATATATATATAAAACCCGTCCGTAATATTGAAGTAATATATTTAATCAATGTAACCACTGTATCAATGTAACCACATATATGTAATCACATATGTAACCAATTTAACCACGACTTCAAGTTTTCTTAATATTCGGTTCGTATCCTGTAACGTTAACAATTCCCGAACGTTTTCTTACTAAAGTTATACAAAGTAAAGGACTTCAAGTTTCCTTAATATTCCTTAATTTTCGAACGTTTACTATCAAACCTAACCCCTAACACACTGATCCATCCTCAAGTTTCCTTAATATTCGGTTCGTATTCTGTAACGTTAACAATTCCCGAACGTTTCCTTTTGAAATATCATATTTTTAATCAAGGTTGGGCGAAATGACCAGGCTTGTTGGGCGAAATGACCAGGCTGGTTGGGCGAAATGACCAGGCTGGTTGGGCGAAATGGTAAGGTTGGGCGAAATGGCAGTTGGGCGAAATGGTTGTTGGGCGAAGTGACCTACTTCCATCAGGCACATACCCACCACAATTTGAGGTCCATTAGATTTAAGATTTGTGATGAATTGCAACACACTATTTTTGAGATTTGGCATTTTACATGAATAATTGCGAACTTAAGTTTTTAAGGTAGCTATGGGGACCCATAGAGCACCAATAGGCTGTAACAGCCAACTGACTACAATATCTTCATGCACATTGCATGTATAGGAAGAAATAAAAATTGAATGGAATCCCCAAATAAAGCACTGAATAGCATAAATGAGCTATATACAACCAGAATGCCAGATCTCAAAAGAAAAAGGGTGAAATTCTACAAGGGCTTTGATTGGTTGCCCCCCCCCCACCCCACTCCTCTTTCTTTCATTTTCAGAGTTATATACCGATGGGAGAGAAGAACAAAATGGCCCCAAACGACCCTTTCCGAACAAATTACCAACATTTACTATTGGCACTTTGGGTTGAATTGATCGACGATTGAAAGAAAAGTATTTTTATAAGAATGACACCACGCGCTCTATGTAAACCTCAAATGACGTTGAAATTACCTGAGACACTCATTTCATTAACACTCCATAAACTACACAATTGCACCAAATTTCATTTTGTCACCGCAAAGATGACCGAATGAGAGCAGTTTAACACTGTAGACAAAAATTGTAGCATCGCGATGACAATAACTCACAGACAAGTCCGGCTTGTGAAATTATAAACGACTCCTGACATCTTTACTCAGAGATCTAAGGAGGCTGTTCGTCTAGTTTTGAGGCCAGTAGAGCCCTGGTGTTAATGTTAAAGCTCAACGGAAAATCTGACAGATTTTGTATCACGATCTCTGGACATTCTATCTATACTGACATGCCCAATGCACTAGCTTAGCATTAAACTTTGGAATGCCAAATAGACTACACCTTACACTTCATAAACATTTCTCAAAGGGGACGGGGGAACTACCCGTGACTGATGCAAATGGAGACCCCTACTTTTATAGCCGTCGGTCAGAGGTGGAAATGGTTAAGTCGTGGGGTTTTATATTCAGTCGGGAAAATGACCCCTGCTTTGGGCTTTCCCCCTCCCAATTTCAACCTCATGCAAATACGTCAAGACTTTGTTGAGCACAACCCTGCGTTTGAACCTCATAGATTTCCTGAACTTGTAGCATTTAAAAAAAAAAAAAAAAAAAATATATATATATATATATATATATATATATATATATATGTTGATACTAGATGAGACTAGTGGAACACTAGTAGTTGTAACTCGGAGTTTCACGCGTTATAGCGATCGTCAGACAACTAGAAATCATTGCAGGTTGTTATGAAACTTATCAACAGTTTTTCCCCCAAAAGTTGTCTGACGATCGCTATAACGCGTGAAACTCCGAGTTACAACTACTAGTGTTCCACTAGTCTCATCTATATCAACATATATTCCGCTCTGTCCAATGGACATAGAGCACTCTGCGCCAAGATAGACGCCTACCTACTCTCTCTCTCTCTCTCTCTCTCTCTCTCTCTCTCTATATATATATATATATATATAGGCCTATATATATAGGCCTATATATATAGGCCTATATATATAGGCCTATATATATATATATATATATATATATATATATATATATATATATATATATATATATATATATATATATATCGTCTTCCCTGGCGATTTTCAAGCTAGAAAATAAATATCAGTAAAAGGAATAACTTTGAAATTGTAAAAACGTGCACTGCAGTTTCTTTCGACTTTGATTTGTTTTTATAAAAGGGAAAATAACCACATACCTCTGACCAACAGGTCCTATATGCCTACACCCAGTCTCAACCAAGCTCAGAGTGGATCAACTTTACCATTAAACTGACCACTCACAAACGCAATCAGGTTTTTCTTTGATCCAATGGATGTGAAGTTGACAGTTTTGTTTTTCAACGTGCTTGCATGTTTTCGTTTCCACATTCTTGAACACAAGCAAATGGTTAAACTAGATGTAATGGTTAACCAGTGTGAACGTAAGGGGAAATAGTGAAAACGATTTTGCTTCTATCGTTCTTACGTTCATGGGTATATAAAACCACGCTGAATTCGGCTTGATATCGATCTGGGATAATACATAATATATAATATATATAATATAACATTTTTTGGGGGACTTAATTTTGTTTGGACCAACATTTCTTCGGACCAAATTTTTTGAGACCATTTTTTTTTCAGGAAAAAAAATGTTGGGGGGGGGGGAAATTTTGGTCCCAAAAAGTTTGGTCCATAAATATGTTGGTCACAACAATATTGGGGTCTGAAAACTTGTGTTCTTGCCACAAACGATTTTTTTGGATAAAAAAAAATTGTCCCGAATTATTTCTTTTTGTCGGAACATAGAGACGTCTGAACAGAGATGTAACCCAAGGTACTCTTGATCAGGGGCGTCGTGCGAAAATAAATTTTAGGGGGGGGGGGGCGTGAGCAGGTGATGACTATCTAAGCGGAGCGCCACCACAGGTTGGCGCGCAGCGTACAAGAACATTTTTCGTCTGGCAGATCCCTCAGATTGCAGGAAACGGCACTTCCCGTGCCTTATGGCAGTAAGCAACACCCCTAAAATTGATAAAAATATCCGGCAATTTTTTATTTTGGGAAATATTCTCGAAAGAAGTGATCGCCATTTATTCCTCAGTTTACCAATTCCTCGTCTCCCAGAAGCGCCCAAAATTTAAGAAATCGAAACATTTTTGTGTTGGCTGATCCATGATCGCCGCCCATGCCCGTTAGAAGTGGTGACTGGGTGAAGAAAAAGGTATGCCGTTTGAAAACATGGGCAGAAAAAGCGAAAGTAGCGAAACCTAAGGTAAAACGTGCGATAACGAAGTGATTATTTTCCAGGTTAATTGTGACTGTATTTGAAATGATTATTATCAGGTGCGTATCCAGGGGGGCGTTGGGGGCGCGCGCCCCCCGGGTAAGGAAAAAAGGAGAGAAAAAAAGAGAAGAAAAAAGGGAAAAGGAGGGGGAAAAAAAGAAAAGGAGGAGAGGAAGGAAGGAAAAAGAAAAAGAAAAAAGAGAGAAAAAGGAAAAAAGGAGGGAGTAGAAGATAGCCAAGACCTCGGGAAGAGAAAGAGGAACAGTCATAGTTAAAGCGCCGATCCCTATAATATACACAGGGTAGCCAGTGACAGATCAAGGATTACGGAGGGGGTGTGCGCCTCACCTTACCCCTTACACCGACAACTCCATTTTTGACGTTTCCATTTTCCTCTCTCACTAATGTATCTATATAAATACTATATATGGTCTATCATAACGCGTGTGTGTGTATGGACGCCTTAAACAATTGTACAATTGTGCCATATGGAACCAACTGTGGCTGGTCTTGAACTCGACCGAGTCGTCGGGGTACATGACGCATTTCGGGAAGGGGCGACCGCCCCCCCCCCCGAGCAAATTTTCTTTATGACATCGCTAGTAATTTCAAAATAGACAATGATTAGATGCAACTTACAAGGCCTGGGAAGTGTCATTTCCAGCGATCTGGGAGGCATTTTCGGCCAAAATTTTTCTTGTACGCTTCGCGCCAACTCATGGTGGCGCTTCGCTTAGATAGTTTGCCTACAGACTTCGCCCCTCCCTTGGCAATTACTCGTTACACGCCTGTTCGAATTTGTAAAGCAAAGAGCAGATATAACATCATATCAGTGAGCATTGAAATGCATGTTCCACGATGAACAGCCTCAAAAACTGTCTATGTGTGTAATTAAAGGCGTAGGAGCCCAATTGGATTTGGGGGCTGTAATGACTTGCCCGAAAAAAAAGCCAAAATTTTTCGCGCGCTTTGCGCGCGTTCAACATATCGATGCCAATATCGTATAAGCAAGCATCGGTCATTACAGTGCATGGCATCGTGTACCGTACAGTCCGTGAAAGTTGCACAGTATACCGCTGGATGCTATGTAAACAACCAAATGTCTTATGTAGATGGAGAAAAACCATACAGATCCATTCATGTCAAAAACTCTCTTTTACAGTAGTAATGTCGGCCAAGCTTAGAACTTTATTTTAAATACCAAGGAGATCATTTTTAAGCTATTCATTGCTATTTATTTTTCTTTCAGCAGGTGCCCGAAAAAGATGGGGAAAACTTTGGTTGCGGGGGGGGGGGGGGGAGGGGGGCTGCAGCCACCGCCTCCTACGGGACCTACGCCTATGTGTGTAGTGTTCGGTTTCGATATACCTGATATCGACAATATCTGCTATTTTTCATTTCCTTCAACCAAGTTTTATAATAGCCATTATAAGAGGTTGCAATATTTCTACACCAATAAATTAACTGTGTCGGAATTTTCCAAAATTTCTTCACCAACATTCTTCATCATACTCTCCTTTACTCGTGCAACTTTGACCTGTCTGTTAGGGGTTCAAGGAGGTTTTTCTATATTGCTTGTCCATAGATTGAATTTTTTCCAACATTATGGGTATGTTTTCAAGTGATTTTATTCACGAGAAATGGGAATTTTCAAATTCTCAACAAATAATCGGCTTAAAACCTTGAAAAGTGGGGCTTTCGGATATTGTGGGCCGTGACGTAGAATCGCCTACAAAAGCAATGATCCATAGGACATGCAATCAGGTCGAACATGATGTGAGACTGGTGACAATCTTCAAAAAGGTTATGGATGGAAAAAACTTTGGGGCAATACTTGGTTCTCAGGCAAAAGTGTACATCTGGTTGGTCATTTTCAAGCCCGAGAAGTGCTATTTCCGGTGATCTGGGGGGTATCAAAACCAGAAATTTTTCTTGTACGCTGCGCGCCAACCGATGGTGGCGCTCCGCTTAGATAGTAATCAGAGCCGTATATAGAGAGAGTTTGGCCAACCATGTAACCGATTTGGATTGGTCGAGAGGGAAAACGCCCACACAGGGTGGTAAAATAGGTCCACTTGAAAACTTTTTAGCAGGCGACAGGCATACTCACAGTGTATAGACTATCGTTTGTGTACACGAAAAAGTACGAAATTATGAAAGAAATGGTGCTGGGGATGCTGCAATCGGTCAGAACATGGATATTGTTGTTTGATTTTCCGACTGACCATAAAAGAAGAGGAATTTTTTGGAAGTAGAAAGAACAAGATGGAGATCTAATGAAAAAAAGTCTGTGTAGCCTAGGCCCATACTAGCCATAGGCCCTAGTGTAATACGAATAATGTACAAGCAATGCGAGAATTTTACGTTCAGACTGGTTTCTGTAATTACATGCATGGCTATTCTCTCTCGTTTTACGATCCACAAATTCGATTTCATTATGCCAGCTCTTCTAATCATAGGCATGGCAGTTTCAGTCGCACATATAGTTATCCTAATTCCTAGTTATTGTATGCCTAGGCTATGCCTAGCCTAAAAAAGTATCACTTTTAGTTTAATGTAAAAGGGTGGGCTAGCCTCTAGGCATCACGTAAAGCCCTAATCCTGAGTTAAGCCCGAAGCTTAAGTTAAGCCTGGGCTTAGTTAGACCTGGACCATTCTTGCTATTACTACAACTGTTATAGCACATTACATAATATGGCACAGTATAAGGCCCAATTAAACTAGGTCTATGGAAAACAAAGTAGCCTAGGCCTAAACTAGTTAGGCTAGGTCTATACTCATTGGCAACTTGTGGGTTGTGTACACATACAGGCCTAATTATATAGACCCTTTTAGTATGCCATAAACAAGTGCCCAAATGGTTAAATGATCTTGGTTTGTGTTAATTGTCAGCATTGGCCTAGCCTTTTTAGGCTAACATGAATTCAGCCTAATATTTTCTTCTTCAAAAGTATAGCCTAGGCCTTGGTTTAATTTGGATGCAGTCAACTATCATTTATCAAAGTTGCATCAGTACCTCCTTATTCCCTTAATTGACACCCACATTGATGATTGAAGTTAAAAAAAATCTTTTTAAATTATCTTTAGACAGTAAATTTTAACTCCCTGAATTTCAGGACTTTTTTTACAAATCAAAGGTGACATGTGCTCTGAAGAAAAACTCCTAACATAAAAAGCCACAGTTAGCAGACTGTGATAAAGACAAACCTGGTGAGTGACTACTAGACTGAAATCCAGTTCCTGCAACCACAGCAATAAAGTCTTTGTTTTAATCAATGCACTTGTGTGTTTGAAACTTTCAAATGGACACTCAATGGCAGTTGGTTAAGATATAAGGTTTTACCTTCATCATGGAGAGTTGAAGGGAATCTGCCTCATCATCTGAATAATGGACTCAAGGATAGCAACAAATCATGATTGGATAATGATTTTGAGCAAGTAAGTATCTGGCAATTTGAAAGTTTGTATTATTTTTCTACATATTATTTAAGCTGTTTAGCTCACACACAAGCAAATGATCAAGTGACAACAACCGATGCAGTATATTTAAAGGTATTGAAGACTTGCCCTAAACCGCATGCCGCGCTCTGAAAAAGTTTACTTTCCGTTGCTTGCAAGTGAAGTTTTTTTTGTGTCGCTACAAAATGCAGACAGTAATGAAACCTGATACCTTGTTATCTTTTATCTAGACCTGAGATGTCCACGCTGCTATGTGCACTGTGTTGTGGGTATTGACTGTGTTTGTATTGACTGTACACTAATGTCTATTTACAGATGGTAGCAAGCTGTGTGTGTATTTTCTGGGATCAATGGTGGTGTCTAACACTTCTGTTACACCGCATTCGAAACTAGGTCCGATAACCGGCATGAGACGTTTCTTTGTGCGGGAGTCTCCACACCCTTTAAGGAGAAGTATTTATATCCCATTAATAGAGAAAGAATTATGTTTCAATTGGTAGCATGCAACTTAAAATTTTGCAAACATTAGATACAATCAAACAATAACAAGGTTCATTTACAAGGTAATCTACTGCCCTTTATTTCACATTAGTCTGTCACATCAGGTCACAGCTTTCAATAATTATACAAACAAATTCTCTTGATGGGTGCTTCGTTAGATTCCTGCAATTTTCAAGTTTATCAATGTAATAAGTTCTGAATGTGGCAATGTGGAGAAGCTTTGGGATAGTCTGTGGATAAGACTGCCAGACTATCAACAAGATTCCACATCCATGCAACTCCAACTGCTTCCTTCATCTCCTTGCAGATGTACCACATGTCCAAAAAAAAGTCAGCATTGGTTAATGTAATTAAAATCTGGCTTCCTCCTGAGCTGGCAAATACACATGAATTGTCAAGTACAGAGGTCAGTGTGAAACCACTGAAAGATCTTCTCAGCTTTCAAGAAAACAAAGACTTGAAGCCAAATTTACAGAGGCCACACTGATACCATTCCACTCTCATAAGATGAAGGTATCACACACACTTCATTTTGCTTCTGCGATGCAGTGCCTGGTAGACTGTGAGGGTCACCCAATGGATGTTTTAACAACTGCCTGGTTTATAGAGCTCTGCAACAGATAATTCATCCTAATGTCTAGTCATCATCCTGTCATGGCCTTGAGCAAGTTGAACCCACTTCAACACAAAGCAGCTATTGAATTCTTGTCTAGGTACTGTCAAATCCACATCACCATCATTGCTGGTTCCAGCTACGCTGACCATGATAAAAGAGTACAATGAGGGTTTTTTAATTCACCCAACAGAGCTTGCATTCCAGTACCTTTGGGCAGCTGAAAAGATATTCAGAAATTGTTATATATGAGTGTGTTTGTATGCATGCATATGTGTGAATTTCTTGCTTTACAGAACAGCTCCATTTTGATAAGCTATGTAACGTGGAAACCTGCCAATCATATGTTTGAAATAGGACAGGCTGAAACGATTCTTAAATGGAAAGCTTAACGACTTCTTGCATTTTTATACATCACTGTTCAGGTAAGGCCAGTAAGGGCAGTATGAAGAATAAGTAACAATTAATAATTATCATTATGGCCATTTGCTGTCTGCATAATAACAAACTGAATGATGTCATCAGCCCTGTGCTCAGTTGACAACACTGACAAGTAGGCACACTATGTCAGTGTGATCCATGAAACCTTATTAAGGACATGACCTTATAGTATATATGTTAATGGAAAATACATAAGCTACAACATACACCAGTCTTCAGTTGTTGCAGGTTTTTTTTTTCTCGACAGACCCATTCAATCTGTTGCACCTACTATAGCCTAGTACTACATTCCTGAGAAATTAACACCACAATATCAGTCTTAGGTTTGCCCACAGACTCCCAACTATTGCTAACTCCTACACTCAAGTATATAGTTTAGTTTAGTAGAAAAAAAGACCAGGAGAGACATTCAAGTCCCCATTAAGGACCCTAAGGCTATATGAGAGGAATAAAACCGAGGCCATCAAATGTCATACCCAATTACAATGCTTAATGTACTCATCCAAAGTATTCTTAAACCCATTCACACTACTTGCAATTCAACCTTCTCAGGCAAACCATTCCATCCATTCACAACCCTTGTATAAGTTGTATTAGACTTTAGAGAAAAAGTTGTGCCGAATATTAATCCTACTATGTAACTTCTGGAGTTTAATACAATGACCTCTGGTACAACTACTTTTTGGCAAACCTGAAAAGATCAGTGAAGCATAAATTGTCATTTTATGTGTAGGCCTACTCTATTTAATTGAAGGATCTATTAATGTAGGCCTGATGCTATAGTTGTGCGTCTGTAATCTAGCCTAGCCAGGACTGTGATGTGTGCTTTTCGTTTGTATGACTAAAGTAGGACTAGTAGTATGAGGCGTAAAATAAAACAAGTGTAATGACAGGTTTTCAGCTAGTTTTCTATGCATTTCAGGTGTGAAGATAAACGTAAATGTCATCAACTAACGCATACTCTAATTCATTACCTGATATCCATTTTGTTCCTCGTATGCCTGTCAAAATCTGACATTCTGAGTCGCTTCGTTTGTTCGCAACGAGCACAGTGTGCAAAGCTGCTATATATTGTGTGTGGTGTTTTTCGTGTTTCGCGCAACTGGTAACGACAACTGGACCTATTTTGATGCCCATGGTTTGCGTGTGACGTCACAAATCGCCAGTTGGCCAAACTCTCTCTATATACGGCTCTGATAGTAATCAGAGCCTAATTCGCGCCCCCGGGTTAGAAAATCCTGGATACACGCCTGATTATTAATCATATTTTTCGAAACTAACTATCAGATCATGAGGAAAATTTATCCTGGTGGACCTTTTAGCAAACTGATTACATTACTTAAGAAGAAGTTCACATGGAGTCCCATAATCTCTGTTCACTACATTTATCTTAACTTTCCGAACTTTGTTACAGGCTTAGAAAACAAGAAATTCAGTTGCTGACACTGTTCGAATACACTTTTTTTTTAAATTATGACAAAATTTTATGACACCTTTGACGAAATTTGGGGGGAGGGGCCTGTGTCCCCGGGCCCCAATGGGCACGACGCCACTGCTCTTGATACACACGTAGGCTCGTATCGTCATGATCGTAAACGGTGACAGTTTGAATGTAGGCTATGGAGACCACGGCTGAGAGTGATCAGGTTGTTTGGTTTTGGTGCCCAGGCTTTATCTTGGGTGACTTTTCCTAACAAAGTACCTGATCGTATGTTGTATACTCCCTTTACAGGGGATTCGCGATACACACTTGACGTACCAGGATCATAGGTTTACAGCATCGATGTTAGGTAATTGAGTAACTAGTTTTCATGGCCAGGCAATGTACCTTGGATGACTTCTACAAACTATCGCTTCTCGGGCTTGTGGATAAGATCATGCCTTCACGTGTATGTAGTACACACTAGATCGCTGTCTGATGATCGTTCCCTCTCCAATTAAGGCACACGTACTATACTCACTTCATGTCATCGTCGTGACCATACTGTTATAGTCTCGATGTAAGGGGCTGATGTTCTTAAAACATGAATGACAAGAACTTTGGCTCATTATGTTTGCAATTGAGGTCCCAAATGGCATTTCCTAAGTCTGTAGGCGATCATAAGTAAAAATCTTGGATTTGTATTAAATGTAATTTTTGCCCCCCCCCCCAAAAAAAATGCATGACTTATCTCTGAAAGTATTCCTTCTCGCTTCTCGGCATTTTGGTTAATATCATGATCATGTGTTGACATATATATACACTGAAGATCGCTCTCGTATTAAACCAGTGATAATGTGTAGTATTTATTCCTGTAAAGTAGTGAGTCTCGATGTAAGGGGCCTTGGGTTGGGAGTGATCGCTGGAAATGGCACTTCCCAGGCCTTGTAAGTTGCATCTTAGCATTTTCTCTTTTGAAAATACTAGCGATATCATAAAAACATTAAAAAAAAAATTAAAAATATGCTCAAGGGGGGGCGGCTTCCCCCTTCGCCCCCCCCCCCCCCCTTGGCTACGCGCCTGGCTATACTGCAATCATTAACTCCGCCATTTCGAATGCTAAAGCCTGAAAGTAAGAAACGTTTACAGCAGCCTAGGTAATTATTCAACAGAATGTGAAGGAAAAAAGTTACATCGTTGCTCACAAACGTCTAAAAGCAGTAGCGGCATGCGTAAATGGGAGGGGTTTGGCCCCTGCATCTTCACGGTCCCGTCTGTTCCCTCACCTTCCCACTAGTAACATCTTTTATAATATAACAAGGCAATTTGAATAAAACTTCATACAGCTGAAATAACGTACTCGGCGCACAGTACTTAAGGGTGTGTTTAGAGGGCGCTACTTCATGAAACACATATTATGTCAGTGAATCATGGCTGCCTAATTGGTATTTCTGTACTGTGTTAGGAATAGCGGTTGATGTGTCCGTAGTCCCCCTTCTAACTACATATCGTGAAACCAATCTTGGTTTCCTGTGTACACCTGCGACGTAAATTAAATTTACCCGTTGGTATCCGGTATCTCTATGGTTTGGAACTATTTAGTGGATATATTCTCTTGGCATTGAATCTTTCCTACAAGAATTAGCGCCTTTTGTTATTGGTTATAAACTCAAATATACCGTAAGTATATACTTTCCAGAACGTTTTAGGCATGCTGTTACAAATTGAAGTAGCATAGCCTAGTACTAGTAGTACGTAGTTGGCCTAACCTCGACTTGGAAGCATTGTTACATTAGACAAGTTAGAGCCTAGGCCTAGGCGTACTTCTACTACATCAGAGAGTGCTGTCTAACGTTACGTCTAGCCTAATAGCAGTATAAGAAGATAGTCTTTGCTTACGATAACGAACGAGTAATTAACATGCAAGTTAGACAGAGATTTACAGAGTGAGGGAGGAAAAGTTGGCAAGATTTCTCATTTCGTACCGAATGTTTTTTTTGATCATTCCTTGACCAGAGTTCATGGGAATCAGGCAGATTGTAAATTATGTCCTAACTAGGGTCTAAATTTAAGTTCAGCGTTACATAAAGAATAAGAAATTCCTTGAAAACTGATGTCATCGGAAGAAGCATTTTGAAGAACTTTTAAGTAATCAAATTTAAAGTGAGCCTAGGCCTAGGTCACTAACTTACAAATTATACAAGTTAGACCTACATAAATAAGGCCTAACTGAGGGCATATTCTAGGTATCCAGCACAAGGATTATTTAAATAGGCACAGTGGTTGAGGCCATAGCCTTTTTGACCAATACATACATTCTCTATGTGAATTTGGTATACTTGTATAATACTAAGCGTATTACCTCAAACTACAGGCTCCCTTATCTCCAGAAAACCATGAAAATATAAGGCAATGCAACATTAAGAATAAGAGCATTCCTTAGGCTTAAAGGGTGTGAAGACTCACGCAAAAAGAAACGTCTAATGCTGGTAATCTGACCTAGTTTCGAATGCGGTGTAACAGAAGTGTTAGAAAATACACACACAGCTTGCACTACCATTGGTAATAAGACACTAGTGTACAGTCAGTACATACAGCTGCGGTCAAACAATACAGCGATGGACATCTCAGGTCTAGCTAAAGATAACAAGGTATCATGTTTCATTACTGTACTGTCTGCATTTTGTAGCGACACGAACAAAAAGTCACTTGCGAGCAGTGCAAAGTTAACTTTTTCAAATGGCCGCACGCGGTTTGGGGCGAGTCTTCAATGCCTTTAAGTCAGTCTTCAGAAAAGGCACAAAACAGCAATATTAGTTATGCCTAGCCTAGGTCTAGCTTAACCTAGAAAAACAAGTTAGTGTTAAGTTTTGAGTGTAAAAAAGTCAATGTCAGATGGATCCAAATCATTCTTCCATTCCTCCATTCTTAACTCATGAAATCCTATCCTTTATAAAGTTTTGAATTTAAATCTTGAACAGTGTACACTAAACAGAAAAACATATTTCTTTGTCATGACAGAGCCTTGGGTCTAGAGTATTGCAGGTAATATCTTTGCAGTGTCTCTTGGAAGAAACACTGCTCGGTAGGTGATTTGTTTCAATAATGAGATGATCAGATTGTTTTGTATGGTTCCAGTGCCATTCCGCCATAGGTTTTGATCCTTTCCACCATGGCGGAAAGGCTCGAACCAATGACGGAAAGGTACATTTTAGTAATGGAGTTTACACAGGAATGTATTGATGAAACTTTCTTTGATTTGCATGGAAGGATAGTAGCACAGTTTTCAAATGTGACAGTTTGCTGGATATAGATAAACAGCACTGTTTAATGTACTGTAATGATTGAATAGTTTTAACTGTAAGTTTGTATGAGTCGATACATTGTCTTCAAATATATAATATAGTTGGTTGAATAAATCAAATTAATTTAGTTTGATTGTTAATTACAAAGACCGATTCTGATTTTTTATTTAAATATGACCGATTTTGTGGATTTTGCGGGCCTAGGTAGTGTGAAGCAAAGCAATATACAGTGCATATACTGTAGGCTTACAGTTCACCCACAATAATGTGCTCTTTCTGCCATACAAAAGTGCTCTAGCCCCATCGGAGTAACATGGCGTAATGGCACTTTTTCTATGGCTGAAAGAGCACATTTTCTATGGCGGAATGTACCGTTGGCAGAATAACACGGCCCCCGTTTTGTAACATTAAAGATTACTTAGCAGTAAATATTACAATCTCAATGTGTGGGCACATGGACTACTTTATTTTTCTGAATTTTTTCTTCAGAAAAAAAACGTGGTTTTTTTCCACTCGGAAGAAATAGGTTTCTTCCAGACAAAATGGAAGAAACTCATTTTGGGGGGAAAAACTGTTGATAAGTTTCATAACAACCTGCAATGATTTCTAACTATGTAATAAATGGACAAGAAGCACTATAGTGTCATCTAGGTAGTCTATATCTAGGTTTGGAGCACATGACCTGCTTCCAGCATATACTGTATATACTGTACACAATATATTACTAGGCTACTAGCATGTAGTAAACTGTATAACGCCGTATCGGTAAAAAGCGGGGAGTTGGCTTTGGCTGAAATGGTTCCTTTGATGACGTCAGATGAACTGCGGTGGGCAGCTTTGATTTTTTATTACGAGTGGCAGCTCGAGAGGTCTCTAGGGAATACTTTGACAGCGAATTTTTGGCGTGGTGCATGGGTGGTGTTGTAGTAATGTAGATAAACCATTCCAAGACATGAAAATTTTCCATTTCATAACCTATTTGGGTTCATATATATTAATTTCTCAACCAATTAAAAAAGTTATTAAAAAAAGATCAATATCATCATGACTTGGTAATGCGCAGGCAACACCTACACATCTGAGTATACAGTACTAGCTGCCCAGGTGTAGACTACTAACAATAAAAATTAGTCATCCCCATCTGAGTAGGGTAAAATTGGGTTTGTTAACACAAAAATGTGAAGGAAAAAATGTTTCGTGTCAGAATACCAATACAATCAAGGTTGCTAAACATCTCCTTAATTATTTCTTAATACATTTCCTACATGCCATCAGTCATAATTTGCAAAATATTCAACAATTTATGGAGTTTTTAGACAAGTTTGCTGTTATTGCTGCTAGGATTTTTTGCAAAGATTTTTATTCAACCAGATGTGAGTGGAAGGTACTGTAGATGCTCTTCCAATCTTAGATTTTCATTGCGTTACAAAAGGTAGCTTGATGTAGGCAGTGTAAAGGAGTAATGGCGATATTTTTCACACACTAATCTGCAGCTAAAAGACAAGATAAATAAGGGGGAAAATGTACGCTAATCGAGTAGTGGTTCAATTAGCAGTGAGGTACTGTATAGGCTTAGGACTCGCACACACCTACTGTAGCTACTGTATAGTATATTCCTACAGTAGTGTATATTCTAGAGGAGCCCTAATGTAACATAAGCCAAGCTATCTTTGTAGGTATTTTTGCAGATGTTTTATATAATTTGTTTGAGACACTACAGTAGGCCTGTAGCTGCTTATTTACGATTCTGCGAAATGTTTTACTTTGTTCATCAATTACTTACTTATGGTGGAAAAAGTTTAAGTTTCATATTGCACGAAACATAATTTTCCAATGTGCAATTACGTAGCACCGTGTATCTGCCTAAGTGCCCAACCTTTGTTCATAGAAAGTATTGATGTTGCAGATCTGTACTATGGATGATAGAGACTTGAACAGCAGTCATAGTGCAGAGTGAAGTTTGTGTTTGGCGAGTAGATTTTTAGTCACGGTTGCCAAATAGCTTGAGTACTTTTAAATATATTTGTAGAGGAAAACCTCTAAAACATGATTTCTCATGGTAGAAATCATGGATACTTTTCATGCATGGTATATGGATTTGCCATATATTGTGTATAAGAATCCTTTTGCTTGTGAGGTCAAATCTCACTTGAGGTCACCAGAGGTCAAACTCTGACAAGCCTTTATGCAAAATCACAGTTTGGGCCATCTATAGTATATTGAAATGTCCAGCTAGCTCTGGTTAACAAGCAGAAGTCTAGTGCAATGAAGTTATAAAACCTTAAGCCATTTCGCATTCTGGTTTGAGATATTTTAATGCTTTATTTGAAATGACGAACATCACATTATTCAAATGATATATGTGGGCTTGTAGTTATTAGCTAAAACAAACCAAAATTGTGAACACTCCAAATCATAGTTTGCACATATTTAATGAGTTTCCAAGATTTGTCAAAATTAAAATGTGTATATCTTGGAAACGAAAAGAGCTTTACAAAAATTTGCAACAGATTTTGAATGAGATTATTACACAACAAATGTAGTGAATATGGGCAAGTTGGCTAGGTTTCCATAGTACTTTAAGTTAGTGACAAAAATACAGAAGTCTTGAGCAGCCTTTACAAATCAGCTATTAGCTTCATTACTCTTACAGTAGGAATATGTTTACCCTCTGGCTTGATATTTTACTTTCATTTTTAAAGGAGTATAAGGTGATGCCAAAAACTGTAATCAGAACCAACGAAAAATGTATACTACAAATTCAAACATGAGAAGTGATTGCATTTACTGTACCTCAGTATAGGTATTTGATATGACATTATATGTTTCATAAGCTGTCCAAATTACCCTGAAATTTAAAATCTTTCTTCATTGTGCCCCGATTTTAATTGTTCTTTCGTGTCTTAACGTGTGGTGTCTAAATCATGTTGAATCATCTACCAAACAAAAACTGTGAATAACTCTCAATCTACAACGTTTCTTAAAATCCTTTATAGTAAATCAAAAACTTTTGCATGAATTACTAGCAATAAAAGCAAACGTGCAAACAATGAATAGATGTAACACATTGTCTCGGTGTGATGATTAGTATGCAAGAGTTTTCTATTTAAGGAAGTGAGATATTCCAGGCTAGGCTCTAGCCTAGCGCTATAGCAGGCACATATTTTGCACATTGAAATTAAACTACACCGCAATCGACACACTTGATCAGACATCCGATAAATGCGAATCAGGCCAGTAATGAAGTAAGTGTAAACATGTTTGAAGAAATGACTAGTACTTTGGCAACCCTACAAGATTAATAACTTGCGAATTTGCAATTATGTGCAATGATTAGGGATGCACCGGATCCAAAAATTAGAAATGTCTTTTATTATTCATTATTTGGTAACAAATTTTGACACCGCAATATTATCTGTAAAAAAAAATAGAAAAGAGCTTCATATTATTACAGTAGTTGTATATTATTTTGGTTGATCTTTAGAAACAGTGGGTCAGACCATTGAGAAAATTAAATTAAACATGTTAAACCTAATTTTTCCTTACTTTGAATATTTTTATTAATTTTTGGAAATAGTTTACATTGATTTAAGTTAATACCAACACCTTTTTAAGGAATAATTCAGGCCAGATTTTGAAAAAGATCCGGCCAGATTTTGAAATATATCCGGCCGGAACCGGATAATTGCTCACTATCCGGCGGGATAGTTCGGCCGGACCGGATATCCGGTGCATCCCTAGCAATGATCAAACATTGCTAGGACTGAATGTTGCTCTGCAGATTCAGCGTATTACTGACAAGCAAATGCATTAAACTAACCGGAGCAGGTGCTTGCCGATTTTAACACAGCACAGTGCTAGTTAGCTGGTCACAAGTTTCGATGAAACTGTACATAAACTTAGTGATATACAAAACTGTACATTTGAACATCTATAGGCCAAACATTCTAGGCTAGGCTTTAGTGTTGTTTTTGATAGGTTAGGCTGTTTTTCTATAGCAGATTATGTGTAGTGCTAGCTTGTAGTCAAGTAATCGCAACTTAGGTTTTGAGTGCGATTAATCAAACTTCCCAAAGTGTAATCGCGACTACTGGCGATTAATCGGTTATGACTATCAGCACTAGTGTACTGTGCAACTACATCTCTGCCAACTTCTCTAAGTCTCTGCCAACTTCATAGTCTCAACTAGCTTTAGTAACTGCAAATGATGCAGGTGTTACGTCTGCCTTACATTGCAAGCAAACCTTTGTAGGATCTTAATAATATATTATAATAATAATAAAAAAATTATATGGTGCTCTACTGAGTCAAGACTTGCTCTAAAGTGCTTTACAAGGACTTTTTAAGCTTCCTGAAATAAGAACGTTTACACCGAAAATGGGATAAGGAGTTAGCATCTCTAACAATTTGTGGTACAGAGTTCCACAGTTTGCAGCTGTCACACTGAAACCCCAGTCGCCATAATAATTTGTCTGACTCACAGTTACATCAAGCAGGGATTTTTGGAGGATCTTAGAGTGAGTTTAGTGTGATGCTTCTTAATCATATCAATTACTGTATGTACTATGGAGCCAAATGATGAATTGCCATGTATGTACAGTAAGGACCAATATTTTGAATTGGATGAGGTACAGTACTTAAAAGGAAGCCAATGAAGATTGGTGTGATCATGTGGTCATACCGTTTAGCCCTAGTAATCAGGCAGGCTTCTGTGTTTTGTATGAGCTAGAGACGACCGATGAGTGATTAAGGCACAGACTGCAGAAGGGAATTACAGTAATCTAATCGGGAGGTTACAAGTGTATGCACAAGGAATCTGCATGGATCTTCAGTGATGTAATGATATATGTGACGGTTGCGACCAATGTTCATTTATTTTCAGATGTAAGGTAAATGACTATAGATACAGGACAGTACTTCTTGATCTCATTGGTGTCAAGACCAGCCTTCTTACAGTAAGGGTCTAACATTTCAAAGACTTTTGAACCTGCCAAGTGGTTACTGGGTTAGTCTGGGTCGTTACTCTGGTTGGTTAGTTGCAACTGTTAGAAGTAATTTTGCTGCGCCCATATTGGCTTTGTTCTTGTCTTACAGTATCTGGTGTTGTTTGTGTGTGTGTGACCTTGCAATAAAGCCATAAAAAGAGTTAATGAATTTTCCAGACAGCACTAATGCAAGTTCGTTACTATAGTTCTACAGTGACAAGTTTAAATGCTATTACAGTTAAACAACACCAAAAGTGACCAATGAATTTTGGTTTCAATTTTCCATATTGGCTAAGTTATTCTTTTCACTACAGTTTTTCCTTTAAGATGTTTTGAAATTGCAGTTCATCACAACATTCATTCTCTTTTTCTTTTAATACAGACTTCCCTTAATATGAGGTTTCAGTGACTAACTGTTGGCTCTGCAAAGTTGTGTTCAACCTTGCTGTGTAGCAACTGGAGAAAAAATAATTAACCAAGAAGAAGAATGACAACAAACTTAAATAATAGATGCTCTTAACAAGGAAGTAACAGAACTAATTGATACCATTGCTGTTTTTGCAGACTTTTTATACACTGTGCCCTGTTAGCTCGTTTATCATTCCAAAGCCCTACCAGCATCATGTGACTTGGATTTCTCGACGAGAGTTTGATGTCACGTCTCTTCCATTTAAGCCTTTCGATATGGACGTTTACTTAGAAAAGACATAGAGGGCTGGTCTTCACAGAGTTTCTTCACCATACTGATTTGGTCTGACTCGACATGAATCTGCTCAAGATGTCGACCTACGTTGATCCGCTCTTTGTACGATGTCTTCAGAAGCTCCCAGAGGATAGAACAAAAGAGGTATGTACATAAAACTGAATCATTATCTGGGGCACAGAGACTTCAGATGATGTGTATGTGTCAGTGTCACAATCATTGATCTCTTCTGAATCTACCACTTGCAGTTTTTCAGACTACAGGTGAGACCTTAATAGACACAGATATTGTAACTACTGTATATCTTTTCCAGCCCTAGTTTCTTGCATTTAAACTATTGTTATAAAGTAATAGGTACTGTATCAACAGTCTGTTGTATGACATGAAGTAAGAACTGTCAAATAATGAAGGCAAGAAAAGATGTTCTGTTTCAGTGGTTCTTGATACTGTAGGTTTGTGAATTGGATTAGTCCATTTGAATTGCATGGAAATATTAAACTTCATAACTTCACAGAGACCTACTGTATGCAAAAGATAAATATATTTAAACAGCTTTTCAATAAAGGATAAGTTTAGGCTACATAATTTCATGTTGATTTTTTCATTAATGTTGTCCTGGTGAAATAGGAAACAAAGTTGGAGTGACAGTAACCTTACGAGAGCAAAAAGTTTGCGTCCCGTGAAAAAAAGTTTGCATCCCGCTCGAACACCACACACAACATTCACAAAGTATAGGCAGTGATACGATCTCATCTTTACAACTACACTAATAAAAGTAGGTCATACAATAAATGCAATTGGTGTTTGATCGGGACGCAAGCTTTTTCACCTGGATGCAAACATTTTGGGGGGTTTGCATTCCTGGGATGCAAACTTTTTGGGGGGCTTGCATTCCTGGGATGCAAACTTTTTTTCTCTTGTAACATTATTGTAAGTAGCAAACCTCTATTGTTTTTGTCAAGGTGAAAAATATTTGATCTCAAATTCCAAATTGAAACTGCCTAATATGTAATAAGTCAGAAAGTTGAGCTTCAAGTGAAATTTAATACTCATTATTCCATACAATAGATTCCATTGATCAGCACATTAATGCTAACAAAACTGGTTGAAGTCACTTCATACCTGATAGGAATAGTACAGTAGGTTTGCAGTAATGCAAGAAACTTGTTTATCACTTGGTCAGTAAAGGTCATCACTTGCAAAACTTTTGCATTTGTTTCTAATGTATGGAATGATCTCATACAAAATATATGTCTTCAAAGCTTCCAGAGGACAGAACAAAAGAGGTATACAGTAAATCAAACTGAATCTGCACTGCAAGATAGTCATATTTAAAGTACTGTAGATGAAATGGGACTTTTAGCAATGGATGCCTATTGGCATGCTTATACTGTACTGCAACTAACTTGATATTCATGGGTTAAGCAGGGTACTACTGTAAGTGTGCAAACTTGTGTGCCAGTTGTGAAAAATAATTCCCTCAAATATGCCTTCTATAGAAAGTGTCCATTCAAAACAAGGATGAAAATGACCTTCATTAGTTATATCTGGTTGTTTTGAGATTGCAACAGCAGCAGTATCTACTGACTGTCTTGCAGTAATTTGCTTGTGTTTTTGAATATGCTAGTCAGTTTCATAGCAATTCATAGAGGGATATTTTAATAGCACTTCAGGGAATAACAGAAAGCAAAAGCTTTCAGTGTTTTTATGATCTGGTTACTCATCACAGAGGCATAGCAGCCTTATAGTAAGACACTGCCCATCCCCACAAGATACAGTACTGTATGTCACTTCTGTAAAATGTCACCACATATACTGTATATTGCAGGGAATATTTATCCCGTATCACATCCAAAATCCTTTCAAAAATGTTCAAATTGCTCTACTAGTGCATAGATGTATCCAGCAGTATTGTACACAGGAACCATTGCATGTTATGAAAGACAAAATGATGAACCTTCAAAACTGCTACACAAAACTTGAACACTAAATTATTCCCAGTGTTGCACCTAGTGAGAACGTGTCCACTTTGTAAAATGATATGGTATGTTGTACATGTATGTCAACTGATATACAATTACTGTAGCTGTTGGAAAATGATCAACTAGACATGATGTAAAAATATTCACATAGTTATGTAAAATTTTCATACTGGAATGTAAATTATATGTCCAAGACCATGTAACAAGCTAAACATTGTTGAACATACTAAACTGATATGTCAAAACCAACCAAGCTATTGTCATGACTTTCAAAACCAATCTTTGTTTACAATTGCTGTACATAGTCAGTGATGTATTTAACCTTGTAACACACTCCGCTACTAGGCTGTTTAATGTTCCTGTGTGTATAAATAGCATGTGGTTGACTTAATATTCATATCACTTGCTTCATTACAGCTTCATTCTTAAACAAGTCAATGATTCAAAATTGCTCTTCTTACCCTGTAGGAATATTACAAAATGAAACAGTACATGTTAAGTTTTGGCATCCATTGTCTAGTGTGATGCAAGTTGCAAACTCGTACTCAACCAGTAAGTTGAGTTTGCAAAGTACTGTAATTTTGGACAGGGGATGAGTCACTTGGTGCTGATTGACATAAAGAGATTCTAGTTTGGTACTATGGAATTTTTGTTGTTGTCATGTCATGGGATTTAGAACTTTTGTTGTACACTACTACTGTATACAGAGGTTTAACAGATGAGCCTTACTTCACATCTTTGAGTGCTTTTTATGAATACATTTACTGATATAGGAGTTGAGGATTCATTGCCTGTTTGTGTGTAACCTCAGTCCTCCAGCTCAAAGCCTGGATTACTGTGTCTGGATTTGCAATGCTAATACCAGTGTTCTGCTCTATGTGGAAATTTCCTACTGCTACAGTACATTACAGGTATCACTGTAAGCTGTAAAGTGTTGCTACATTTACAACCATTGTAAACTTTTTTTCTGAAAAGTCGCAATTGTTACAGTAGGTCAGAACTTTACTATTCCTTATATGGAAACATTGCATGAATGTTATTGTGCGCAGTAAAGTTTGTCTGTGGTGAGAACTTTACTTGAATGTCAATTTTTTCCGTTCTTGTGGTTCTTGCGTTCTTGTGGTTGTTAAGGCTTCTTGCAAAATCTTGAGGATAAATGGTGTTATAATATTGTATGTGTATATGTGCAGTTTATGAATGATGCATGCTCTAATTGCAATCCTTTAGAATTTCTTGCTCTTACAGTTAGCCGCTTAAGTGCTCTGATCGTGGTCCAGGAGCTTAGGTTACTTTGGAACGGCAGGCCTCAAATTTCCTGGCGGCCACGACGGCCATGGCCGACGTTGCCCTTCCAACTGGCCTTGGTGCCTTTAGGAAATCTGACGTTTTTACGGCCAAAATGGCCTGCCCTTTTTCTCCGATGGCCGCCGTGCCCTTTTTAATATTTTATGTCAGCGATAACAGCATTGTTACGAACGCAAATTCTTCAAATTGCTTTTTTTTTTGAGAAACAAACCCCAAGTTCACCTTGACAACGATGTTTGCGGCAGTGCTCAAGAAGTCGTCAATGACAAGTTCAATCCCATCACAATAAAAAAAAATTAAAAGTCACAAAAATAAAATTAACAACAATGTCACAAGCAATAAACCTCACTTTACATGCATTTAAATCTGTTCAGTAGCGTACAAAATATTGGCTATCACTTGTTATTATCCCTTGTACGACTCACAAACAGTAAGTTAGTCACCACTTGTAACTCTTATTGCAGAAGCCCACTAGCAAATTCCATCCATCAATGTCAATGCCGCTGGTACTGTATATTTTATAATAAGTTTTATAGTAAGTTTTATAATATGTGCGTATCCTTTAACACTAGGCCTAACCTCAGAAGATCGTTGAAGCTGACTAATATAGTATGTTTAAAAGTTGCTGATCATAAATGACATTTTCTGTACTTTACAATTTATGGAGGATGAAACTTTTTCAATCTTGTTGGAAATCTGCAAAATGGATATAGGCCTATTTGAATGAAATAGGTCAGTGGTTATATCAATGGGCCACGCACATGCCTACTACTGTATACTGATGTATATTAGATCCTCCTGCAAGCAGGAACTCGCGAAGAAGCCTCATTGGCTTATCAAAGCCGCAAGCTGACCGAAGTCAGTCTCTTACATTCATATTTAACGTCCATGATTATGAATTGTTAATTGTCAACAACTCTGTAACTGGACGACATACATTAATCTGGGAGTGACTCGAACCGGGGACCTTATGATTGAAAGGCCACTGAGCTAACCACTGAGCTAACACTCCTTCCTATCATTGTGTCAGTTACAGTAGTAAATTGGAAACTTCACTAGGTGAGTGGCCATTTTTGTTTTCACAATCCAATACAGAAAGTTGATGGTATACAGTCTTCATTACTTCTAATAATAATAATAATAATAATAATAAATGAGACTTATATAGCGCCAAATCAGTAAACAAAAGTTACTGCTCAAAGCGCTTTACAGAGAAAGTAAATACCTTCTAATACTGTGCAGTACATCCTTGTCATATAAAGACTTGCCAAAGATGGGTGACTCATGACACTGGTGATTAAATCTCCCTCGGGTATCATCGTATAAGCCAGATTATTTCAATGGTTGCTTTCTCTTTTGTTCTTACCTTGCTAGAAAGGTATACAGTATGTGCATGCTTTTATTATAATTTCATTAGGATCCGACCAGTGCCTTAATTAGAGGGGAGATCAATTTGCTATGTACAGTAGATGTTTAAAAAGTAAATTGAAATTATGATAACATACAGTATGTAAAGGCCAAAAGTGTTAATCCACAAGTACCTCCATGACATATATCTGTTCACAAAATTATTTTTAAAGCAGTTTCCAAATGGAAATAAAAGTCGGATATTCTTTTAAATTACTCTTGTTCTTAGGAACGGTACTGAAAATCTTTAGGGTCAGTACATGTCAAATCAACAGAGGCCTCAACGTCTACTCTCTCAGAATCGCCTGAAATTGATATTGTGTCTTGCCACATGTCTCAAAGGATGGATTTGTGCAAAAAAACTTTTCAAAACTTTTTGGTTGCTAGGATACGGCCACGCCTAGCAACCAAATCCAGGTTGCATTTGAAGATTTTCCCTCAAGTTTGGAGGCATCTTTTGTAAAAATGTAAAGTATTTTATATGTCTGATATTGCAGATATTGTGGAAGACCTGTGACCAATCTTCTAATTTTGGGGAAAATTTGTAAACATGGCTCAATTTTTTGTAGCAAGTAATTAACATGGCAGAAAATAGTAAGTGAGTGCAAGAACTTAGTTTTTGTAGAGGACAAAGGTCATTTGAGGTCACCGCAGGAGAAAGTATTTGAAACCTATAAACTTGATATTCAAAAGCAAAGCTTCCATGAACTTTACACTTGGATTTGAGACCACCAGCATTTAAAGTCTGAAACCTTGTAAAAGGAAAGGCACCTTATTGATACAAATGCTTTAGTTCCCTTTGGGGTCAAGGTCATTCAAAATTTGCAGAGGTCAATACTTAATACTACTGGTAGTCTAGTAGCACCCACTGGCATTGCAGTATCTACCTGTATTGGCTACAACTAAAGATCACCTGGCATTAAATTATTTGTTGTTGCATAAGTCTTTGCTAACCTGGTAGACCCTATAACGCATTAGTAATTACAGTATTCGCAGAAATGCTCACCAGAAATATTGTGCCAACCTTTGTCCCATGGTACTCCACCAAATTTGAAATGAAAGAAGTGACTGACACACACTCATCAATATTATCTTGTTGCGTTCCAGAGGAAAAGAATGTAAAAATGCATTATAAAATATTATTCAATAAAGGAGTTGGTTCCAATGCTCTGCATCCATCAGAACCTATGCAGTCATATGGGCATAAGTGTGTGCGTGTGTTTGTGTGTGTATGTGATGCTCTAGCTTGTTAACATGGTATCTCATGAAGGAAACATGTGATTGATGTCATACTTTACATATATGTTGGTCAGGGTCAGTAAATGATCCCTGTTGTTTGTTGTGGGGCTATCATGCATACTAATACAGTAAGTGGGCAGGACTTAACATGAAATTGTTAAAGTGTCATTATCTCTTCAACCGTACGTCTGATGTAGTTCATTCTTGATATAGTGAAGTAAAGTTACAAAGTAAGTCATGTATGTTCTTTGCAACAACAATGTTACCTTGTTAATATTCATGAGTGGACAGGGCTTAATAGGCAACTTGTGTCAAAAACGGCTTGTAAACATGATATCTCAACGAACACAAGTTGAATCAATGTCATACTTGGTAGATAGATGCCCTATGCTGAGTAGATGTGATGTGCCCTTTTGGTTTTTGTTCCCACTCTGAGTATTAATGAGATAAAAGTTGTTGTTTTAATTTGACCATAAATTTAAAAAGATTTAAATGTTAATATCTCTGCAAGCGTATGTCCAATTTAGTTTATACTTGGTATATGGTGTTGTAACTACATAGCATGTACATGTTCTTTACAACAAGTAGGCCTACATGTTTAGGACCATATAGGCCCAAAAACTTGTGGGCACATTTTTGGGCTGGGTGGGGCCAGTGGGCCCAAATTTTATTTCCACCTCACATGCATTTTGGGACACATTGATTGGCCCAAATTTGTGAGGCCCAATATTTTTTGGTTCAATTTTTCTTGGGGGGGTGGGCAAATATCTTTTTCAGTCATTTTGTTTAGACACAAAGTTTTATTGTGTGCAAAATTTTATTGGGCCCGACTTTTGGCAAGGCCAAAATGTTAAAATTGTAATTACTCCTCAACCATAAATCAGATGTATCCAAACATGGAATACAGTTGTTGGTTAGTAACTGGTACATGTAGGCCTAACTTGTTTTTAGAATCGACTGGGCCAAAACATTTCTGGGAGCAGGTTGGGCGGGTTCAAATTTTCCTGACCAGTACCTTTCTTTATATGTTGCCTCAATAGTCAATAGATAATCCTCTTCAGTTCGGTGTGTACAATGTCATGAATATTAACATGTATGGCTTACCACACTATGGATATGTTTTGACATTGGAACCACTTAAAGGTTTCATTTTCTGTTATTAAGATTATATACCACAAGCAGTTATGACAGTTTTAGCAATAGGTATGTGAACAGTGAGTCTGCTCTTAACTTTGAAGAAAATGATGTTGTATGTTTGTTTTCAACATCCTATCCTCCTTTAAATAGACATAACATCCATCAATTATTATTCAGTAGAGTATCTCAAAAACAACCAGTGGCAAATTACAGTAGGATGAAACTTTAGGAAAGAATAAAGAGCAAAGTTGTCATATTGTTTTGGTGGGCTTGGCTTTGTTCTCTTGATAATAGATTATGAATCCTACCCCAAACACGTGGGTTGATGTTTCTTTAGAGAGAAAATGTAAGTCAATGATGTCTCATCAGATCTATAGTAAGTTAGCTCTGGCTAAATGTCTTCTTCAGATCTATTTTAATTGTTTTTAAGTCAGTTCCTTCCTAATCAGGCAGTTGCTGTCAAGCAATAGAAGAAACAAGGGACAAAATTGAATTTGCAGTACCATGGATGTTTCTTTTTAGACTGAAGCTGACCTGACAGCCTGTGAAATCATTCTGACCAAGTTGGCAAATTGTTCAAACTCAGTAGTGAATTGTATCAGATCACATATGAAAACATTATAAATCATATAAATGAAACTTCCTAAAAAGCAAATACAATTAGAGCGACAAATTCCGACAATGTTGTTTACTAAGGCAGCTTTCTAATTACTTGCCAAAGACAAATGGAGCTACAGTATGTGATGGTGTGTTTGTGTACAGTATGTTTGTTGGTGGATAGGCAATATGTATGTGACATCTTGTCACACACTAACAGTAATGTAAAAAATAAATGATGGTTTACCTACATATGTGTTATGTAGCTCCACCATAGTGAGTTCATGAACCAGAATACTTAGAAGTAGCCAAATTCTTTAATGTCTCTCATATTGATAACTTATAATAATAATATAAATAATTTTCTGTTGGCTTTTGAAACCATGATATTAAACTTGGCTGCCGGAAGTGCACTGTGTCATAGCACTAGTCTCTCCTATACAGTACTTTCTCGTTTTTGTTTTCAGGAATTGCAGAATATATTCTGCCATTTACATGACCTTGAAGCGCTGCGATCTTTGAGGGAACAAGCCATCCGAGAAATTTCAAAGAGTGTACGGTATGAGAAACGAGAGGCTAATGAAATATTATATTGGTAAGTCTCCTGTTGGATAGGCTATTAAAGGTGTGCGTGGGGTGGGGGGTGGATCTTATGTATGGGTATTTAAAAGGTGTGCGTGGGGGTGGATCTTATGTATGGGTATTTAAAAGGTGTGTGGAGGTGGGGTGGATCTTATGTATGGGTATTTAAAAGGTGTGGGGGGGTGGGGTGGATCTTATGTATGGGTATTTATAAGGTGTGTGGGGGTGGGGTGGATCTTATGTATGGGTATTTATAAGGTGTGTGGGGGTGGGGTGGATCTTATGTATGGGTATTTATAAGGTGTGTGGGGGTGGGGTGGATCTTATGTATGGGTATTTAAAAGGTGTGTGGGGGTGGGGTGGATCTTATGTATGGGTATTTATAAGGTGTGTGGGGGTGGGGTGGATCTTATGTATGGGTAGTTATAAGGTGACAGGTAGGTAACAGGGTTTGTTCATATTTCATTTCATGATTCATAAGAAAATTTGGTTTTTCCTCCTGCCACATGTTGGATGACTGGCGGACTGGGTCACTGTAAGGACTAGTAGCATGAGTAATTGTGGATGAATGGTTAATGAAGTAATTAGACAGTTTGGGCACATGTATTGAACTTTCACCAAAGTATTTTGCGCTTTTTAAATTCCTATTATTATTATGATTAATGATTTCTCTCATGATTTATTTTCTTAACTGTAATGATCATGTAGTCTTTGTCTATTCTCATGCGATGGACAACCTCCAATGAGGACAAGTCAGTGCCCAATCATTACAGTACCTATTTTACAAGAATTGTTATTTCTGTTTTCTTTTGTATTCACAGTCGAGAGAACCTGAGCACTTGTTGGTATATTTTACTCTCAGGATCTGTTTTTATTGACCATGCCATGTACTTGCCAAGAGCCAGGTTTGTATTGTGATTTTTTAGGCCTTTGTGGACATTCATTAAACTGGGTACAATGATCTCTCTTGTCATCAATAATTTCTTTTGGATAAGAGCAGTTTTGGGATGGCTGTTTCAACTCAGAATAGTTCCTGACCATTGAATTTGGACGAGAAAAAAATAGAAAAGAACAGATTGAAAGTTTCTTTAATTCCACAAATACTAATATATATACAGTAGTAGTAACTGATATTAGACTCCAGAATACATGAGTTATTATGTTCACAGTGACAACATATAAACAAAACAACCTGGCAGCATTTATGATACGAAGGGTATATTTTTCTGCCAGTCATTGTCCTTTTTATAAAGTACTTCATAATTGCAGTCTTAGTAAATGTAGACATGTACTCCTTTCCTGAGTGGCAACTTGCCAGGGTCTAATCAAACAGAGATTATGTTCAGCTATAAGTAACTAACATACATATTTTGCAACTAACACACTTTTGAGTGACGAGCAATAATTTCCTTTAGTAATATGTTGCCCTCCCTCCCCAACATACATCTGTATCTCAAAATACCCTGAAAATTAACATTGTGCTCACATGGGATAACACGCTCATAAAAAACACAACTTGGATATTTTGGAAACATTGGATGCATTGTGAAGTTGTCTAATATGATACACTGAACATTAGAATTGGCCATTTGTAACTGTACATCTAAAGTATTAGATGTATGTAATAATGATTTCATCTGATCTGTAATCAGCATTATGGTAAGCAGACATTCCATAACTGCCCAAGACTTCCAATGCTATCATATGTCACTTTCAGAGGCACAATTAACCCTACCTTTCAGATATTTTTCTTCCTTCTAATCCTCTCATATCTTTATTTTGTGTGTGCTTTTCATTCTGTTACAGCTTTGGGAAAAGAACGTCGGGAACTGGACGTAGGGAAACAGATTGTCTAATTTTAGAAACATCGGAACTCCTTGTTGTAAGTAATTAGTCTATTTTGTACAATAACTTTAAGTAAGTGTGGAGAAAAGCAAGATTGATCAAACTCCCAACTTAACTTGTTTTGTTTTATTGAAGCAAATATTCCCTGTTGTGCTGTCTCCAGGTGTTGCAAAAATTAGAACAAGTGTTTAGCTGTTTGATGGTGTATTAAAAAGAAAAAGGAAAGTACATGGCAAGAATACTTCTTGGGTTGCTTAACTTCCTGTGGATTGATACGTTTACAATTTCCTTGAGCATGAAAGTAGTGTTGTAGCATTTTTGAAAAATGGAATAAAAGAAAATAACCGTTACATATCTCATTCTATGCCTGAAGGATGCTTATGTCATTGAACCCAACTTCCTTTTGCCAATGAACCATCCCTGTTCTTATATCCATTTGCTGCTCTAACCAATTTATTTGTGTCATGTTGGTCAGCTTTCATCATGTCATACTGTCTGATGTAATGATAACTACATTTGCTGCTTTGCAGGTGCTAAAGGCTCCTTCTCCCATCAGCTGTGCATTGAACGTCAGTACTACTGCTTGCTTTGGGCGTACAATCGACAATTCTTGTAAAGCCACTGAAAGACACTTATGTACACAATGCCACAAGGTATCTGGCTTTCCATTAGGAGTGAGGGGAGATATATGTAAATTGAGTTTTCCTGTAGGACACAAAACTGGTTTGGCTTTATGAATTAGTAATTTAAGAAGCTCAATGGGTTTCATGAAGTTTGGCGGTATGTGTTATGACCTTCCGTTTATGTGGTTCTCTTTGAAATCCTGTGGCTTAAACTGGATGTTTGTCACAAAACTTTGAATGTACACATGAAATTAATGTGATGAAACTGCATAAAGTAACAAAAGACCAATATGCATTACATACAGTAGCTGTAGCTCAGTGTGTAATTAACCAATGTAACATGTGGTTGTCACCAACACCCCATGCAGTTATGTGATATTGATATACTTCCCAAGAGTTTTAGGTTTAGCTAAATAAAATTGTTACATCATGTGTTTGTACATTATAAAACAATTCAAGTCAAAGTTCATCATAAAATCTTCCCAGTATTGACAAAAATTAGAAATTACTTAGCAGGCCTCAACAAATACGGTCGCCAACTCGGCAATGGTGAGAAGAATTTTGCAACTTGCGAGCAAAAAATGCATTTCGCTCGACATTTTGGTCAGTGCCCCTCTGTACCATAGGCTGACTATTAACTTGTGAGCCAATCAACAAAGACCTATTGCCTAATGTTACACATCACAGTAGTATTATCAAGTGCACTGTTACAAGTAGGTCCTAAGAAACAACTCTTTTCACCAGCTAGAAACTAATTTGAGACTAATCGCTCAAACTGAATGATGCGCAAAAGGTGTAACCAGAATGGAAAACAAGAAACTTTAATAAATGCCTAACAACAACTCAAACAGAGGTCGCTTGTTGTGTGTACGACAAATGAAACAGTGTTGTCAGTTGGTTGTCAAGTGTTGGTTAACTGCAATTGCGATAAGCAGTAATATGAGGCATAGCTTTGGCTTTTGTCCACAAACTTTTAGTTCTGTTACCAAATTGTTGACCCTTATTATGGCCAGCAAGGAAAGACGAAACTTTGAATTCTGGGGTGTTGAAGAACTTGGTTGGATGGCTGATCATTTTAGTACTTTGCTGCTAAATGATCAGAACAACCCACATGGCTTGTCGCTAGAAGAAAGAAAGGAGGATATTCAAAATGAGTGGGCTCAACTCAAGCTTCAAGTCAGTGGCACACATATTCAATTTTGTCCCCAATCCCAGGAAGGCTGCAACTATCCTCTGTTGTCTGAATTATTTAAAGTAATGGTGGCTCTGCCAGTGAGTTCTTCAGCTTGTGAAAGAGGATTCTCAACCATCAATAGAATAGAAACTTCCTTGCCCCAGACTCTACAGGATTTAATGCAAATTTCTGAAAATGGCCTGTCCATAACAGATTTCAACCCTACCAGCAAAGGGCGACGTCACACCTACGGACATCGAGCCCCAAAAACAACATCGAAACACAAATCACCAACAACGAGCAACTCATCAGATGAAGAAATTTATTTGCCAATTCCCCCCCCCCCCCTTCGTTTCTTCAAACGATTCAACTTCATTCAACATCATCTGTTAATCATTTTCCCAAAGATAAGTAAGCAAGCAGTTTTCGCAGGAAACTTAGCGGAAATAGAATATTTGCTAAAAAAAAAAAACCTATGGAAGATAAGGCCCGCATATTTTCACCAAAAGTTTTTAAAGTATCACAATGTACTGCTGTCTGAGCTTTGTGGTTTCTTCCTTCATTGTTTAATTGTGGTCACTTTTTTATAAAGCAAGTCCTAAACTATGCTTACAATGTTTCACCGTTTTATGTTTTCTTATATATCATATTTTAAACACTTTTAGACGAACCACAATTTAAATAGATCGTATTTGCTGTACACTTACTAAAACTATACGGCGATAGCCTAAGTTAGGCCATACTATCTAAGCTTATATCACACACAATTATTGATGAAAAATGGTGAGTAAATTTAACGTTTTGGGGAGTAGAAATTTAGCCTCGGTCGCCAGTTGGCAGGAAGTTTTAAAAAAATTGTTGAGGCCTGTTACTTGGGTATAGTGCATGCTTCATCAACATTCAGCAATTCTGTTACTTAGGTATACTTCATGCTTCATCACCATTCAGCAATTTCATTACCTAGACACTTCATAACATTGTTGTTAAGCTGCAACAACCAAATCTGGGACTGAAGGCTTTGACTATTTTCATTATATTTAATTTGGAATGGTCAAGCTATTGAACTGTGTAATTTTACTTTTGAGAAGTAATGAAATTATCCAAACATAATATCAAAGAGTTGCTTTATAATAGTACTAGTAATGACTAGATATACTGTTTATAGTTTGGTTTTCTTTAATATTGAAACTGATAAGCTTTGTTGTGTTGCTTCCCTGGGAGTGACCCAGGATATTTATACAGACTTAACAAAAAATCAAACACTCTAGTTTTTAAGCTGTATATGCATGGCTGAAAATATTGTGGACTTCACCCTTGAAATATAAAAGCAATTATCCTGGTTATCCAGATGAGTGGCTCACTGCTTAAACTCTATATTACTGTAGTACATATGTGTTTCATGCAGTACAACCTGGTATGTCTTAAGCAATAACAACCTTGGTTATAGTTTGAATGCTATACCTGCTGTTTAATCCTATTCAGAAAGCACATCAGGGAAACAGATGAAATTACCTGAAAATAATGAGATGATTGATAAAGAGCAAGTTGCAGATATGGTTTTGGTCAAGAAATGATTGTAGCATACATACTAACCTTGGAACAGTAGGAAAATGAACGTAAGATTTAGAGCATGCAGAACTCTGATGTTAACCTATAAATCAAATTAAATGATAAATTTATTATTTTATTTAATTTAATGGATTTATTATTTGCAATCATTGTGGTCACATAAAGGTATAGTGAACAAGGCTTTGAAGAATGAAGTAAATACTGCATCTCATGAATGTTTGGTGATATAATAGAAACTCTGAGAGGCAGTCATCAACTTGGTAGAGTACTGATCCCATTTTTATACACTACAAATAGCACAATATATCAAATTTGTAAAGGTTAGAAGAAAAACTTGTTGTGTTGCCTATTTCAATATTTGACTGCCACAACTGCTACATCATTTGAATGATGTTGGTAAGAAACAAAGATACAAAGATACTGTTTTATTAACAAGTTTGTGAATATTGATGTTGACAGTAGCAGCTCTACCTCTACAGTAAAGTCACATACTGAATTTGTTGATAATGCTACAGAGTAGCACGATTAATCAAGCTTCAGCAGCAGCTGTAACACTATTATACAAGCACACACATAACATTGTATCTTGTAGGCTCTTCTTCAAAACCTTCAACACACTCAGCTTGTCACTGCTTCCTCTTCAATGTCTGTACAAATTTGAATATACTGTTTGAAATTGCTTGTGTGACATCATGTTTGGTCAGGTAATGTTAATCAGCCTATCATCACATCTGCTTTGGTCTCATTGCTTATGATGTGATGCTCGTTAACCCAGGCGCTCGACTGAAGCATTTCATCAAGCTAGTTTCTATGATACTAGTCGGGAGGGAAGCCATACGAATCGGGCTCTTCTGAACGCAAGTAAAAATAGCAATATTAACAATGCACATGCTGTGCACAAGCAAAAGTATTGATTTTAGCACTGTTTCCACTCTGATACAGTGTGAAAGGGAAAGACATTTCTAGGAAGGTTTTACTATCCCTGTGTGAACAAGAGAACTTTGAATATATCAGGGTCATGAGGTTGCAAAGAAGGGTGTGCATGGAGGAATAATTTGATGGATGGATGGAATTCATGGAAGGTAAATATGGAGTGATACAAAACAGATCAGCAGTATGCAACTGAGAAAACTGAAAAAGCTATATTAAAGACCAAACTGCAGTGCAGTTTTTAATCAACAGAAACCTTGATACATCCACACCTTAGGTAGTAAATTCAAAACAATAATAATAACTTTTGTTAGATTCAATAGCAGGACAGTGATCTTAAAGTGATTGTCACAAGAGGATCAGAAAAATTTTGTCAACAGCCCTCTGACCTTAGTTATATAAATTTGGGTTATATAATGGTGGAGGGAGATCCTATTTTTGGAGGAATGCAGGTAATCATTCCATGCGAGCTTTAATTAAAGTACAGGGAAAAAACGGCATCTGAGAAAGTCTGTATGAACTATGTTCAGACTTGACACACCAAAGGAGAAAGGAGGAAAGGGTATTAAAATCTTATTATTAAACCAGGTATTTCCGAAATAGTTACTAAGGGTGATACAGCACTGTAGATTGTCTGTTATTAGGCTTGATATTTTTGTCGCAGCATATACTGGAGAGGAGTTCCAGAGGTGGGTCGAGAGATTTGATTCAGTGTGGCTGGTATGTTACGCACCACAATTCACATAAAATTTTTTGTTAATATGGATACATGTATAATATGATTTATATAGGGAGAGGTTACTTATAATGTCAGTAAAACAAAAAAGTTAAAGTGAAGAATGTATACGGATGTGTAACAAGGAAAGAAATTTTAATTGCAGTCATTGATTTTCCAAGGATTTTTACCCAAGAAACTTATATCATTTTTTGTTTTTTGTTTTTTGTATATAATGAAACAAATGTCTTGTACATTATTTTGTAGTATTTCTTTCCTTAAGAACGAAGTAAGTGGCAAGTCCAAATTATACACGTCACAGTGATGAAAAATCTTTCATTGACATATGTTCAAATTTGGATTGGATGGAAGTGCTAAAATGTAAAATTTTCCCCAAGTGCATCAAGTGCAGTTTCATGTAGCTCTCTCTTGAAAAAAGAAAAATTCATGGTGAAAGCAGTATTTTGTTCAGATTGTCTTCCAAACTTCCAAGAGAAAATATGGGTGTGTTTCAAAATGGAACTTTGTTGAAGCTGCTTATCTTACAAACCATGAAAAATAATGTTTCACCAAACTAATTTAGCCAAAAACGTTTCATTAATTAAGAAATGAATGATGGGAAGTATCTGAATGTGTTGTATGTATATGTAGAGTATACATACCTTAGTAATGTATTATTACCATTATCAGTAGGAAAACTGCTGCCAGACCATGGGGTAAATAAATAAATACAGGGCATGAGGCACTTGTTTTTACACCCTAAGCGACCACGAATGTGGGAGAAGCCTGTAAGGGCTTATGGGATTATGGATTATGACTCCAACATTGTAACTCAAATTTGGAATCTAAACTAAAACGTGGTTAGTATGCATGTGTAGTACACCGGCCACATTGTCTTCCTTTATAAGGGTTGCATATTCGTTACTAAACTCACATCTCTTCGTGTACTGGCTGTTATAATGAGAGCTGGTTTTTAAAATGCTTTCAAAATGTTACCATTTTTACGCCCCTTCTACCTCTGTTATTTTTATCCATGAACAACACCAGTGGTACTGTACATTGAAAAATAAGGAAAAGACATAAGATCAAACTTGATCTTGTGTATATACTTTTTCAAATTGCACATTTATCACTTTAATACTGTGTAAGCTTTCACAAGTCCTATTGACAAACTTCAAATGTCACCTTTGTACAGTAGTAGAATTTGTAAATAATGAAAATGAAATAGTAAATTAAATTTTGTCTGTTTCAGAGGAATTTTAGTCTTAACAATGACTATTTACTGGCTAATCGTCATTTTCTCCAGTTAATGGCAATAGTTACATTTTGTTGAGAATGGGTAGATAGAGAGTGGGGGTGGGGACTTTGTACTTGCCATGTGGTTCCCATTAGCTAAGTAAGCAACTTGCTGAACACTGGTAGAAGCAATGGTTAAATCTTGTTCCCAAGTTTAACATATTGTTAGCCATGATTGGCATTGAATCAATTGTTGTCTGTTTGATTGGAGATTGACTATGACTGCAAACTTGAGAATTATGGAAGTAGCTACACTAGCAGATGATGCAAAAATAAAATGGATATTCTGAGGATAAAGCAAAGGTAATGGTAAAGTAATATATGTTGTTCGTTGTTTAAAGTACAAAATGATCAGTTAGGGTATGATAATGCCATTACATATTTGATTTCAAACCAACCTGGCACTGTTCACTTTCTGCCCCAAAGCTGTTGGTGATATAGCCTCAGACATCTTTGTTTGACTTTTATTTCCAGCAAAGCCATCCAGAGATGATGCCATCATGATAAGATCCACTTATAAGAGAAACTTGATCTCTGTCCTCTCTCCTAAAATATTCCACCATGCCTCCTCATTTGTTATTTTCATCATCACTGGTTTTTGGAGTTGCATTTAGGTCAAGAAGTTTTTTCTCAAGTAGAGGATGACGACTAGTACAGGAGCATGATCCAGTACAGTAGAATAGTCTTTTCCCAAAACCAAAGGATGACTTTCCCAAATGTAGGAAACAAATTGCACTATGCAGTCCAAGTTGGTGTCTTTGTGCATGGATGTATGTGTGTGTGTATGTGACACCCTAGCTTGTAAACATGATAACTCAAGATAGGTAACCTCTCCAGAAGAACCCTACTGTTTTGGGTTGAAGTCAAAGATCATTTGTAGTCAGTAGAAGGAAAAATGTGGAAATCTCACAAATGCTGTTTCTCCAGAACCTGAACATCAAAGGAGCTCATATGCTTGGGAAGTATAGCCTTATGTAGTGTTAAGTTTTTACACAAGTTGGTATAGGTCAAAGTTCATGTAAGGTCAAAATTTGAATCCTTGTAAACAAGATATCTCCAGGTAGGAATCCTGCTGCTCTCAAAGTTGGCATTTGGCTCCCCATAATAAGTACAAGAACCCTATTGTGTTAAGTGGAGGTCAAAGGTTTTTGGGGTCATGAAAGGTCACATTCTGTAAAGCCTTATAAACAAACCAAGATAGGTTACATCACATATCTCATATTTGGCATGTGTCTTATAGTGAGTACAAGAACCCTATTATTTTGGGTGGAGGTCATTTGGGGTCAGCAAATGTCAAATTATCTAAAGTACATTATCTTGAGAACTTTACCTTCAAATGAGATTATGTATGCATGGTAGATTACCCAAATGATAAGTAAAAATTGCTTCACAAGTTGGTACAGGTGGCAGCTCATTTAAGGTTTGCAGATGTAAAACCCTACAAAATTTCTAAAGGTCTGGTCTCAATGAAGATGTGAAACTTATGCTGATTTGACTTTCCCATATGTAGTAGAACTTCCTAGCTGTTTTTGGCAGAGGTTAAAGGTCAGCTGAGGTACATGCAAGATGAGTTTCAGCCAGGGATAGCTTGCAAACTACTCTTGTGCTGCATATGTAATATATTTAAAGGCTAGTAACAGCTGGCAGGGGTTTCCCTCTGGGTTTTTTAATCAAATTTGGTGATAGGTGGATGCACAAAATTTTATAAGAAACACAGATAACAAATCATGAAGGAAGTAAAATCATTTCACCTTAACTTAACCCAAAGTAAAGGTACTGAGTTGTTGATATGGGATGGAAATGAAAGGGAAGTAAATGGTTGTATTACTGTAGATGAAAATATGATGATGCAGAGTGTAAGACTTGTTTAGAGTTTGACCATCTTGAAGTTAAGCAATCAGCACACGTGAGAGTAAAATGAACAGAAAACTAATTTCTGGATTGAATTATTAAAATGCTAATAATGAACTGATTACAAACTGCCAAACAGTTGTGCTCTCTTAGTTTGATTACCAAGGATGGCTTGGTAAGGATTATGCAAAAAGGCAACCGATCATTATATACGGTTATAAAGGTTTGCTAGTCTGTTACAAACATGTAGATTAACATGCAAGGGCGGCGGAAGCACTTTTAATCTGGGGGGGCACCAACGTCGAAGGGCACTTTGCAGAAATTCGATTGGACTGATGCAGCCTGATATTTAGTACCCATCATAACTCTTATTGTATTATCTTATTTGCGTATACACATCACTCCATCAACGCCACCCCCCCCCCCCCCTCAAAGAGACAATGCATACTAGCACTGCAGTATCCAATGTGCAAATTGGGAAACAAGGAAAACGACAAAATGAGGTGAAATCATTATAAAGTCCAAGTCCCTGCACACGCGATCGATACATGCATGAAAGCAAATGAAATATGTCAAAATACTGAAAGAAAAGTAATTTTCTATGTGTTTTTCAATGGTTAAACTGATATTATTAAGATCATTATAATTGTAACGACTTTGCCAATAATTATAAACAATTTGGAAGGGTTATAACACGGCAAGTGATTGTATGTTATTGGCATGCGATGTAATAACCAACGCATGCCTATATGATATGCACAGTAACATGTTGAACGCGCGCGTAGCGCGCGAAAAATTTTGGTAATATTTTTCGGGCAAGTCGTTACAGCCCCCCCCCCCCAAATCAAATTGGGCTCCTACGCCTGTGGTAGTAAACATTTAAAACAATATTTCATTCGACGTGGGTTTCGCTTTGCAAACTCTTTTTTTATTTAGAAATTTTTATGTAGAAAAAGGGCACATTTTTAATCTGAGGAAAAGTGGGGGGCACGTGCCCCCTGTGCCCCCCCGGTTCCGCCGCCCTTGTTAACATGTGTTTAGTAAATAAGTCTTTCATGTGCCACCTCAGACAGCATTTGCAATCATTTACTTTGTTTAGTTTAAAGTAGGATTCAGAGTTTAAAGTCTCAAACACGGTTTTATCCTCTCAGGAAGGGTAGTTTCTGCCATTCATTCACTAATCTGTCAGTAAATACTACTATGGTCAGTTTCTGATGCATATATATTTATAACTTAGCGTGCACTTGCCTGAAGAAACATGATTGACAGGTTTCTTCGGCCGACTTTTCATATTTAAATTTTCACCCGATTTCCAGTAGCCTACTTCATAATTCATGAGTGTTTCAAAATAGCCATTGAGCAGGAACCGAGTGTTGCAAAGCACTGCTGAGCCCTTGAAGTAGTATTAATTAGTAAACACAGACGGGTACATGTGTAACCAATCTCCACAGTATAGAACACAGTACGTGGCATTCAACCACAGTATAGGTATGCAGCACACTTTATGCGCAGACAATATGGTTTGAATGCCAAACAGACGAAGTTGCCCACCCCACAGAGGAAAGTATGACGTTCAAAGAGTGAGAATCAGAAAGGAAATTGTCAATTGTAAAATCTGACAAAGGTTTTGTTCCCATGTACAGGTGGCCAAATTTACTTTTTGTCCAGTTTATACTTTCGGATAGGTTACATTCGTGTCTGACCCTCATTCTGATCTTAGTTGTGAATATTCATTGATTACCAAACAGCGAAGCTAATGAGTTTGCAAAGTTTATGCCGTTATTTTGCGTTTTTCATAATTCATAGAAAGACAGTCATATTTACGACTTGATCAGACATTAATGGTAATTTTAATGATTCACAGCAATTTTGTAATGGCTTGCAGGTCCAAATAAACACTGCTTCATACTTTTAAAGTTGACCATATTGATTGGCATCTGGCAATTCTGACAAAGCTAGGACTTTTAACTTTCTTCATTCTTACAGTTGTGTTAGATGTTGTAGTATGAAACTTGTATTATTACAAGCTCAAATGTTATCTTATCATTGCCGACTAAGACACTGACACGTATAGACAAGGTGTGTTGCATACATTCACCTGTTGTTACAATTTTTATATTACATTAGGCTAGGTGTTACTGTGATAGGCTAGCCATGACACTATTAATTTTAGTTCTTTCCATCGCCTAAGGCCACTCGACAGTCAGTCAAGTGTAGCAGGTTTCTTAGTCTGCAAAAGCAAAGACGACTCTCTGACCTGCAGTTTGGGACATGTTCTTGTACTCAGGTTAACTATTTTCTATTTCTGGACACAATGTCAATTTTATTTGAACAATATCAATCTGCAAATATCCGCAGTGATAGTAAGGTGGGCAGACAGTCTGGTAATTCACTCAAGGGCGTAGGAACCGGAGGGGCTGGGGGGGGGGGGTGCCAGCCCCCCCAGTGAAAAATATGGGGGGGGCGGAAGTATCATTCCGTCCCCCCCGCTCCGCGAGTCAGAAAACCCCTTTTTCATTTCCAAATGAGAAAAAAATCTCATTTGGTGCACCAAATTGCATCTATAAGGCCAGGTGAAAATGCAAAATTATTTACAAAATGGATTGGGTGTTGAAGTGTGCTATATTGCACCAAATTGCATCTGAGGCCACCTGGAAATGCAAAAAAATTCCAAAGGGGAGGGGGACACCCCCTCCCCTTAAACCCCTCCCCCAGGCCGGCCATCAGTCTTCAGCCCCCCCACTCAAAAGTACCTTCCTACGCCACTGAATTCACTACACTGTCTGCTTGTATGTGAAGCAATTCTAGTGTAAGAATTTGAAGCAAAACTAACCCAGTTGAAGTTGGATAAGTACAAAAGCTTGCAACTACACATTTTTGAATTGTATTTTACCTATTCTGTTTGACATTTACAGTTAATATCCAGCTTCATACTCACTTCACTTTTAGCAGCATTATTAACATGAATTATGTAACCATGCACGGTTTCACAGAAACTTTAAGACATTGTTCATTACTAGGAGCCCATTGAGAGTGTTATGTACCGTAAGTCATTAATGTGTCCAGGTCTGATGTGAGGGAATTCAGGGGATATAGCCCGAGGCCATTTATGAGCCTGGTAAAATATACCAGGTTATAGAGAAAGCTCAGGGAAATATGGAATGAAGAGTAGTGTATCAACGTTTTCATGAATAGGCCTACTTAGGGAAAAATGAAGAGAACAAAAAGTGTGACCAGTTTCAATTGTCCCTAGGTCCAACCTGGCTCAACATCTGAGGATGTCTCCCATATTGATGTCATGTCAGTGGCCGCTCTTTTGATGTAAGCTTTACCGATACCATTACTCAATGGATGTTGGCTGGTGCAGATAATGCATATAGCTGATCGGCACTATATTATAGATCTATAACTCTCCAAAGGAAGCCACATGTAAGGATGTACCTTGATGTGGTTGTAACATTAGGCTCTGTAACCAGATGGTATTAGTGCAAGTATTTTGTACACTTTCACTTTGATAAAGAAGTTTCACTTTCACTGCATTCATTTTGCATGGTAATTTTCTATGAATAGAAGCAGGAAAAGAATGGTTTCTATTTAGCTATTTATAACTGTGGGTGTAAAGGCTGCATTGAATAAATATGTACAGTATATAGGTTATTACTTTGGCCATGCGCTGTAATGAATGTAATGGAAAGCTGCCATTGTCCTGTTACTAAGTTTAAGTTGCTGATGAAAGGTGAGTTGCTTTTATGGTTAAATTCTTGGTAATTGAGACAATGATCACTTTGATTGTCAAACAGTAAAGTTAACTTGTTTTGTATTTGTGCAGCTTTCTGAAGTGTGACGATAAAAGTGAATGAAATACCATTGCTTGCATGTCAAAGCTCATATAGGCATAACAGTTTATTAATTTATTATTATACACCTTTGTGTTTAGCATTTAAGCAAGTTTTCAAATTTTAGTTTTGTTAACAGAATAGTCCAGGTCAAAATTTCTTTTTGATATGTTAAAATAGAACATAATCTAAGCATTGTAGTGAAATTTGCATCCTATGTACCATTTTTGAGATATTGACAGTTGAAGTTGCCACTTTTCATACCAAAAGTGAACTTGGAGCAAACAGGTGTGATGTCATAGTTGCACACTGACAAAAAATGTTTTGTTTTTCTCTATTTTTTAGTCTATTGATATGACCTTTGATTGGATAGGGTTACTAGTTTTGTCTAAAGGGGATGTGAAGTTTATAAATTAACAATACCTATGGTACATTCACATTATGGATGCATCCAATTGTTGAGTATAAAATTAGACATACATTTTATAGGAATACAAAACATTATTTATCATAGTGCAACAATGACGTCACACCTGTTTTAATACTCCAATTTCACTTTTGGTACGAAAGGTGACAACTTCAACTGTCAATATCTCAAAAACGGTGCATAGGAATTGAATGCAAATTTCACCAGAATGCTTAGATTATGTTCCTCTTTAACACATCAAAAAGAAATGTTGACCTGGACTATTCTTTTAATTATTTCCCAAAGGGTTAGGTAGCCAACATAAGCCCTGTTTACTGTATATCTGAGAAGGAGCATAGTGCTAAACTAAACAGTGTGCTATTAGCAGTGTAAATGCAGAATGCGACATACAGTAACCCACCCTCCATACAGTTCCTACAGTAATCACAACACAAACTGCGTTTGAATACAGATTAATTTCTTCCTTAATTTTCCGTGAAATTTCTTACAAAATATTTATCTTTTAAGAAAATAGTTCAGCCTTCATATATGTAGTGCATCGGTGATTTCATGATTTTTAGGTAACAAAAAAAAAGTTTGAACAGCAGACTCTTTGTTGTTTGTACATCTCGCTGTCCAGCTCCAACGCGAAGAATGTTCACATGCAGGCTACTCTAACGTTTACAATCGGACAGTTCTGCGAAGCCTAAGCTTCTCGGTACTACATTCTGCTCTGACATCAATTCCGCCAAGTTTCATCTTTTGATGTTCCAAATACTTTCAAGCTTCCTTTTACTGTAAAGTTGATCTGTGAATTTTATTTCAGCAATTTCAAAGGACGGTTTATGAACCGTTGTTCGAGTGTGAGAGTGTATTATGTTCAACGATATGTACGTATCAACTGGGCATGGTATTCTCTATACGTAATTTTGGATGTGTATGTAATATAATAGGCAATCACATGTGGTGTACACGCGAAAGTGTATTTGCTGCGGAAATTGGAGAGCTAACTTCAAATCGCCCGATTTGCCTATTTGTCTGCACTTCGTCATACCCAAATTGATGCGTTCGAACAAAGGGTGCTTTTGGTGAGAAACTGGTGAATTTCTAAACCAGATTTCTACAAGAAGAAAATGTTGAAAGGGGACAATTTTTACATGGTTACAAAGAGAAAAATGTGAACTACAAGGACTATAAATCAATTCCTGTTACAACACATCATAGCAATTATTGAAGTGCCAAAGAAAATTTGGTTCCAAGTGTGTGTTTTTAACCAAATAGCTAGAGCTTGAGAGGCAGACACTCTAACCACCACACCATGCCTTCAGCTCAATGTTAAATAGAGCTTTAAAATTGTTGATCCTATAAGTTAATATCTAACGTAAGTTGTACATTTATTCTTTTCATGAAATGGATTATTTAGTGTTCATCAACCTAATATTTAACTGCCATAGGAATACTTGTGATGAAATGAAAATTGCCTCTGAAAAATCGAGGCAAGAAGTTTGGTTGGTGATGATGGTAGAGATTTCAACCTTTGATTAGATGCAATTTTGAATCAGTTCAATAGGTGTGATAGAAAAATGTCATATTAAGTGATATCATTTACGTGTGTGGTTTAAAAAATAGAAGGGGTTAAACTGCTGTATGAAATCTTAACTAAAACTGTCTTTTTGTTATTCAGAGAAATGTTAATGCCAAACCATGTTTTGTATTAAGTTATTGAATAGTCAAATTATTATCCAACAACAAGAATTAATATGTCTTGCACAAATATTTAGATGCAAGCAGATTTTGTTAGATGTTTCAGAAATGGTAGAGTAAATTTTCAAACTTGCTGCCAGGGCATACCTGCACTTGAAAGTTGGACATTAAGTATTAGTGGACAACATATCTATAGTAAACAATAAGTGATTTTCAGAGCAAGGTGACACCAATAGCATTACTGTTTTGGCATTTTTGTTCGAGTTGGACATAAGCTTGAAAGAGTTTTTAAGATGCCCTTAGTATGGACATTGTCTCTAATCCCAGAATCATCTTACAGTGCATAAATGTTATGTTACATTTCTTAGATAAATTCTAAGTCAGCAAATCGCAGATCACGAACATCACATCGCTCTGGAAGACGCAAGGGGGTCAGGGTAAGATGCAAAAGCAAACTTTCATGTTAATAAATCACTTCTTTGTTTATACACAAGCTATTGAAAAATAAAATTTGTGCACACTTTTCTTTGGCACTACAATATATTGATTTTATGACATATATAATATACAGCTGATAATTACACTTGACAGAACAAATTGACATGTGTTTTGTATAACATTGGATTCTGAGTACAAAATGCTTGACTGTAGCTTGGTCTGTGGATGTACATAGACTTAAAGGTCAAGTTACACATAGCAGATTCCCTTCAAACTTGCACAGATTGAAAAGCTATATATCAAATCCCTATACTCCAAATTTGGAGTTCCACGATTGTTTCTTTGCTGTTTTAATTAAGTTAATTACCAAGCTCATCCCTAAGATGATAGACGTCATGGGGGAACTACCACGGTGACCAAAACTACATAGGCAAAATGTGCTAACCAAGATCAAGATCAAAGATGTGCTAACCAAGATCAAAGCCGTAACCAATACGTCACGGACAGTCAACAAAATATCTGCAAATGGGTGCACAACAGTACCGAGATTTGCGAAAGTTTCAAATTCGTCTAATACTGATAGCTCAGTAACACTGCACTCAGCTGCCTAAGACCAAGATTTATTTCTGAGTTATTTCTATCATGGGGAAAGTTAGGTAACAACATCTGGTCTAGGCCTAACCAGTCACACAACTAGCCTATATAGTACGCTAGGCCTAACGTTACTATTTTGTTCCGTAAAGACGAGCAATTTCGACGTCGCTGTTCGATCCGGCCCCCTCTGAGCTGGTCTGGTTCGAACATGTAGGGAAAAACTTCCCTACGATTGTCAAACATTAAATTCTCCATTTCTCGGCTTTCTTCACTATCGCTATCTGAATCTGAAAGCCTGTGATCATTAAATTTACGGTCATTGCCACTGGCCGCCATTTCGCAATATGTGTGAGCTAGCTATGCTGTGTATGCGTATGAGTGCGTGTATACCAACTGTATGTGGTAGCAGTATGCATTTCCCCGCGACGATATCATACAGTTCGACTTGGTAAACAAATGACGTCATTTGTTTTCTACTTTTCCTAACCGAGGCAATTTAGCTGATTTTTTCAGAGTTTTTGTTGCTTGATAGGAGTAAAATGCAAAGCATTTTGGAAAAAAGGAGTCATTCAATGTTTTGTTTAATGTCTTATGTACCAATCTGTGATTTTTTATCTAAATCCTAATCTTAACTTTCTTGTAACAGACTGTCCTAATCTTAACTTTCTTGTAACAGACTGTTGAGGGAGGTATTATTTTCACTAGTTAAAGATTTCTCCATACTCAATACACTGCGCAGAACAGTTACAAGTTTGCCCTTTTCTGCGCTACCCCCCGTGACGTCACAAAAACTTTTACGTAATAGTACTTGTTACCAATTTCTACCCTTTGGAGATGGGAAATGGACGAGAAGTTGAGTTTTTCTTAACATAAGAATTGTTAAAGTTTTTCATTATTGAAAGTCAAATCTAGATTTCCCTTGACCTTTAGTAGGATACTGTTGATACTGTATGTGTTAACAGCTGAGTATGTTCAGCTATGGATCTAGTTCTGGAAACAAGTATGTGTAACATGAGGAAGTTTGTGTTAGTACCATATGTTTATGTTATCTCTCTGCACACTAGTCCCTATGCACTCTTGCTGAAGGTTGTTCATTCTAAATGTTGGTGTCTGTCTATAAGACTGGCACAGCAAGCCATTTGTTTCTCCATAAATTATGTTCAAGACTATATTTGATAAGAAACTGAATAATGCATACGATATGAATTTTATATTTCCTTCCTTCCTGTTGTCCACTCAGCATTTGCTATTTCTAAGTTGTTTCCCAGTTTAAAGAAAGGGAATGCAGGGAACTTGAGAATGCTACTTAAAAGAAACTACGCATAAGGCACTGTTTTGTTACAATTGACAAAAATGTGGTTGCAATTCAAGGTTGAATCTTTGATGGATAAATTTATGAGAGAATTATGCTAAGTTCTGACTGTGCTACATGTTAGTACAGTTAGATTTTTGTTGGTAGGAGTATAGGACGTTAGTCCTTGCCATATACTCTTGAGAGTCATTGTATTTGACTTGAAACAGTTCTGATTGGAGACTATCTTTATGCTAACATTCTTTGCACTTGTTGTTGTTACTACCTGAAAGTTGTTGGACTTTATTCTTTTCTTTCAAGGCACAAATTTATTTTGACACATCTCAAAGCCTTTTTTCTCCTTCCAAGTGCACCGCTATTGATGCAAATCATCATGTAAGGCTATCTTTGCACCTGTCATAAAGAATTTCCAAATTCCACACTTCAATTCTTTCAAAGACGTTTTTGCATTGCTTCTGTTCAGGCACTTTTTTTTTCCCTCATGTGATTAAATGATTAACACAAAATGAAAAATCTTTGCTCTAGCTCCCTTTTCTAAAAATCTAGAAAGCTGTCACAGTCCCCTCTTTTGTTCCTTGCTGAAGGTAACAGGAATGATGGCATGTGTGTAAGCATGTGTGTGTGTGGTGTCTTGGCTTGTAAACACTGTTACTCCAGTTTAAGTAAGGGTTTGTTGAATTTCATACTTTGCATGTGGATCCACCTTAGAAAGTACAAAAGCCCTATTGTTCTCTGTGGAGGTCAACAGAGGTCAACGTTTAAAAGTTTTGTACTCACTCAAACATAACTTGAATGAAGTTTATGCATAGTATGTGGCTAAACCTCATTGAATACTCAAATATCAATGAAGGCAGTAAAACTTGGATGAAATTCACACCTGGTACTGTATGTGGATGCAGCTTATTAAGTATCAGAACTGTCTGCAAATAGAGTACAGTAAATGTTTTTAGTATACTGTAAATGTGGCAAGGAATCACTAAGCTGTTTAGCTTTCTGGTTTATTCCTTGCTGAAGGCAAAAGGAATCTTTTTGGTGGTGATTGCTTGTGCATGTGTGAGTGCTATGCTCGTTAACACCATTACTCAAAAAGTACATGGTAATTTAACTATATACTTGTGATAGCTCCAAAGTAAAACATAAATGAACAACCTAATGGAATATGTAGATCCAATTTGAGATCGTCAAAAGTCTGAAAACCTTGTAGACATGGTAACTACCAAAGGAAGCCTTGGATGAGCTTGATTCTTAGTATCTTGATCCAACTTAATGAATACGAGAAACTTATGTTTTCGTTGGAGGTCAAAGGTCAGGTGACATCAACAGTTGTCAAAGTATTGGAATACATAACTTTAAAAGTATACTTCATATCTAGTATGTGGCAAAGATCATTTGGTGTAAACAGAGATTAAAGTAAAATATTTTGTGGATGCAACTTCTTGAGTAAATACTGTACAAGAATGTTGTGCACTCCATTTATAATATATTAACTGTTCTCATATGGCAAGGAATCATTAAACCTGTTAGCTGTCAGTTTGAGTCATGGCATGGAATGATTACAGAGTTGCAAGTCTACTCAGAGTTTTGAATTCTTGGGCTACAAGTAATCAACTGCAAAATGTTAAGAGTTGCCAGAGTTTGAACGTTTCCACTCATTGTAAAGTCTGTCTATTAGTGGACTATTACAGCAATGTACCAACGGAGAAAGGTGCAAACTAGAAATAGGATCAGCCACATGTGGTATGTAAGGAATATCAGGCAGGTATGTGATCTGAAGCATCCATTAAACCTCTACGTCAGTTCAACTGTTTAATTATGCTCAGTTGTGTAGTACACAGTACAGTGGCTTTCCCGCTGGTAATTGGTGACATTTAGACTTCGATCTTAGATGTATCCTGTCCTCCATTCTCAATGCCAGTACTTTAATCCAATAATGCTAACTTCATCAATATCCTCATCTTGTTAAAGCATTTCCATCAACCAAGTATGAGAGACACCTTCCCAGATAGGAAGTCTCCACTGCATGATCTGCAGAGGCTGGGTGTAATCAAGTCTCTTGGTATTCCCACAAAGATAGGCAATTAAAATAATTTTGACAGGAGGATTTGCCAGATATGAATTTTCTTCATCATTCTTCTGGTTGTAAGAAAATCAACTATGATAGAAACATAGTACGTTTAACATGTAGATGATCAGCAAGCTTAGAACTTCTATACTTTTTTGTTCCTCCAGTGTCCTGTTCATATTTGCCTCAATGTGAAGTATTTTATAATCAACGGCAGATTAAAGTACTTGCCTAAATGAGCTATGCATGTCTTGTTATTCAGGCTATGTACAGTACTATAACTAATAAGATCATTGCCACAATGTAACTCGGTAGTTTGACTGTTCAAAATTTGTTGAATTTTGAAGTAATCAAGAAAGTTGGTATGTGAATCAGTATTTGTTCAGGCCTGATGAATACTGTTGTTGGAAACAACAAATGGTATCTTCAAGGAGTAACTGGTTACCATTCTTTGGGTGAAAATGAGCTTTATTCATGATCTACTTTAGTTAAGCTCTGGCACAGATATTTTGTATGTGAGTTACTGCAAACATTCTAATTATGGTTAAAAACAATCCCACAATATGTAGTAAAATATTTTAAATTGTTACCATTGTGGCACTGGCTTTTATACTGCCATATCACCCATATGTTCCTCCCAAATTAAGTAGCTAGTTAAAAAAGCAAGTTTTCAAAATGTACTGTGAGTGCAGTCAGGGAATATTGTCTGAAGCACAGGTATGTATTAAGTGTATGTTTCATCCAATTGTGTTTCTTTGCATACCACTACTAGCTACTTGTCACTGACACAATCAACTATTTTTTTTCTGTACAGTTTCTGTTATCTTTGGACATTGCTAAAATGTAACTGTGACAGGAATAATTTCATGGACTCAGGCTGTTGTTTCCATTTTTCATCAGCAGATTTATCAATCTGATAGAATGTATACTTATCTTGGGCATAAACAAAACAAAACAGTCATGTTTCTGTTTGCTTTCTGGAGGAGTTGAAGCATGGTAGTAGTTGTAAAATACTAATTGATTGTTGCCTCTTTCAGATTGATTATCCAGATGCACAGTTTTTACAACCAGGACAAAGACAGTCTGGCAACCAGAGCAACCTGGAAAGACTTATGGCATTAGAATCAGAAGACTCCAAAGTTTCATCTTCCAACAGAGGTCGCTCACTCAGTGAAGACCGAGGCCAATCATTAAGTGATACTGAGGTACAAGCTTTAATGAATCTTTAAATTATTAAAATTGTTTGTATAATGAGAACTTTGTGTATTTGTTTTTGTTTTGTTCACTGTGTTTTCTCTTTGAGGTCTGTTGCTCTTATCAATCTTTGTTCCTTCATCAACTGTCTTCTCACAATATGATCATTTACTTTGGAGTGCAGGAGTATTAGAAGTTCAGAGTGGTAGTTGGTCATTTTACACTTTGTGAGAAAATAGATTGTGCAGTGGTAAGCAGAGTATCAAAGTGGTCCCTATTTAATGGTGACAATGATCCATTTACATTTACAATGAGCTTATTGCTTTGATAGGAACAATTTTTCATGTTAGTCATAAATTAATCCTGTGAATGGGAGAGCCTTGTGGTTTCCTTTTAACCAACACATGGATTACTTGTTTACACTCTAGTAAATAGTGATTTTTATGGGGCATAGTATGGTAAAAATGCATGTTGTGTCAGAAGTTCATCTCTGGACCCATTCATGTTGCATGTAAATGAACATATACAAATTGACTGTCATCAACTGTGTCCTTGCTGAGTTGCTTTGCTGGCTGAAAGCGCTCACAAGCTACAAAAAATAAATAAATAAAAGAAGCAGTATCCAAGGTACAAGGCTAAATTTATTATAAATACTTTGGCATTTACATCGCATTATGTTTTAGTTTATTAAATACATGTATTCTTTCTGATCCACTTTTTTCAGAATATTTGTGCTATGAATTGCTGACTAATTATACTAGATTTTCTTTCAGATGAAATATCAAAGTTATCTTTTCTCCGCAATTAGCTTTAAGTTTTAAGTCCTGAAAAGTGGAGCAAAGCTCTTACTCCCCTCTCCACTCCCTCATTTTGCAGTCTCCGCCTTCCATTCGTTTGGAACGGACACAATCTCTTGACAGTGAACAGGTATTTTATGGGGTTACAGCCCTGTTAACCCAATAACCAACACATGCATGGCTTTCCTGCAGTGGTTGCTTCTAGTTGTACTCAAACATAGCCACATTGTATGCTTGTTTGACGTCAACCCACACTGCGTTTGTAATTAATAACAATTGTAATTATGTAATTTAAAATTACTTTTGTTATAGCCCCCTTTATTTTCATTTGTTGCTTGCAAAATACTTCCTACAGCTGGGAAAAAGACATCAGACAGTTATCAACCTACTGCCCATCCCTCCCCTCACCCCACCACCCCCCTCACCCCACCATCCCATGTCAAACCTCTGTGTTTAAGGATTTGGTTTTGCTTGTACTAACTAGCACATGGGATTAGTGCATTATAAGTGTTGTCTCTTAAATCTGCAGGGAATTTGAGGCATATTGCTAAAATGCATGCAATTAGTGATACTCAATTTGCAGAAGCCTGCTCCATAGCCTCACAAATTGCATTAACAATTAACAATGGTGAAAACTATTTCTTTTAAATTTTTGCCATGATTTTTTCAATATTGAACCTTCTCAACAATAAACCTGACCTTTATTCCAATACTCATTTATGGGAAATTCTTAAACAATACCATCAAATTTGTGTTTTTGTCAACTCTGTTGAAGTTAAACTTGCTGGATATAATGCAAATACTATAGATACATCGGTATTATACCCTCTTGACTCTGGAACATCAATTTACAAGACACGTATCTCACAGCAGCAATGGCAATATTTGAGATGTGATTGGCAAAGAAAAGGAGAAATAGCAATAGCCATTAACAGTGGATCCTCTGTAGTGTTGTGCCGAAATCGCCAATATCGCTTTTGGCCAATATCCGATATTCCAATCCAGATATGGGCCCGCTACAAATACCAATATTTTTAAACAGCCAGAATGAAGGTCAAATCGCACTTTAAGTCGTACATTAATACATAAAGTATCAAAATTGTAATTGGCTATCATAAGTTATTGCCATTTGCATAACTCACAAACAAATACCACATATATAACTCTCATTTCTGGTATACTGGTAGGAAATTAGTAAAAACAAATATGTGCGTATTCTTTAACACTAGTCCTAACCTCTAACATCTATTTAAATGAATGATCATTCTGCACCACTTTTTTGTGTGTAGTAAAACACTTCCAACACTTCGGCTGCAAGTCTTATACCAACTGTCGTCAAATGGAGCCACAAACTTATTGGCAAATAAAAGATGACATCGTGCAATGTAGAATTTCATGTAGAAAAGACATCAGCCTATCCTGGCTAAGTACTTTTACTACCCCTTGTGTTAACCAGAATCAAAACAAAAGCATTTTCTAAAATTTCCTTAAAATATTATATCCTAAGATTAGCCGGCTATACTAACAAATCAGCCTAGCCAAAATTAGCAAGTGCTTCGTGTTTGAAATATTTCGTAAACCAACCAGCAACAAATTGTGAAAGTTGATTCTGAAAATACAATCATTTCATCAATCATTGATGTTTTAACAAACTGCATCCATGATACTCTGAGCTTTTTAAAGATATGCATTTGTTGGAATGATTTAGTACTTTAGGGGATTTCAGGTGTTATAACTTTTATTCTCCACAGAGCCTCACAAGCACTGTGCAAGTTAGTGTGATAGGCTACTAATGTAGTTATATTCAATGTTTTTAATGTCACATACGTTACTTCTTACATTGTGTTTGACTGCTGTGCATTGTTCGTAGGTCTGAAAATGCAATGTTTACAACTTTGATTGTACGAAAGGTTTCTTGGATTCTTGCCAAGAATATTTGCAAGGGCAAAACAGGTGTCAGTGGGTATGTTCAGTTTTAACTATGTCGTGTTCACTTGTATAATACATCGGCAAGACTGGTAAACTTTACTTTAACGTGTGACAGAGACTGCTATGTACAGATAAATAAAACATTGCAAATAACTGAACAAGAAGTGGCTTTGTTGTGAGAAAAAAATATATCCAATATCGGCAGTGAGGCTAAAGTTTACCGATACGTTTATGCCGCGGATATTGCAAATATCAGCCAATACAGATATGGCAAACAATTATCGGCGAAACACTAATCCTCAGCTAAGCTACATATGTGCCCCTCCACATGCCTAGAAGGGAATGTATATGATGATCCCTTCATCCCATCAAAAATTTTATCACAATAAATGATATAGTTATTAGAACTACATTGCTATGGATTATGATGATGGCCAAGCATAGCCATGTTGTCAGAGGTGAGTCTTATAGGCACTATGACTGTGACGGTAGTTCCTTAAGCATAGTATTGGATTTTGAAAATCCCACAAGTCATTTACTTAGTAATAACATTCATCACAATCACTGTTGCAGAAGTGCAACAACTATACTGTGTTGTTTCTTCCATGCAAGATACCAAGACCTTAGAGTATTCCAAGATGTTAGAATACATGATTTTATACTGATACCATCGTGTATTGTTTATACAGGGGCTTGATGTGATGATCTAAGAACATCATGCTCTATGTTAAAATGCAAATTAGACATATGCCTTTTGCTGCTCCAGACAACTGCAGTGTTGGCACAAGTCATCCCTGCAAACTATAAGAAAAGCTTCCTAGGCTTCCACTTGCAAAGATATCCAATAACATCTTGAGATTTGTACTTGCAGGGAGAAATACGTCATTCTCTCATTATAGAAGACTTAAAGCATTATCACCTCTAGGGGTGTAAAGTATTATTTGATACCTCTTATTAACCTGCTGGTAGGTAGTACCATATTTACTTACACTTCAGTTTTATCTCAGTTCCCTTCAAAATAGCCAAGCTTTATTCTTCATGAATTTAAATCAGTTTCATATATGGGCTCTTATGCAAATTTGTTGTGTATTTGTATTTATTCCACGAATCTGTTGGAAAGGTGTGCTGATATTTCTATGTTGCTGATGCAAAGAAACAAAAGCTTTTATTTATACATCTATGTGTCTATGTTTTTACAGGAAGACTGTTCTTTATCGATATTGAAACATTTTGGAATAAAAGTTCTATACTGTAAAATCCTTACCAGTGCATTAATTGGTTGATTCCCACAAAGGGGAGTACTACAAATAGGGGCTGGAAATTTCTTAATTCTTAGACAATTTTAACTCACTAGAGCTCTCTAATTAGTCAGATAGTTATGGGGAATTTTGAGCAAATTGTATGGCAAGGAATCTGAAAGGAAAAGGGCTTTCTGGTTCAGTTTCTGCAGTTGTCAACAGCAGAGGGAATGACAACATCATCATGACAATAGAGCTGGAAATGTCTTTGTTTTCCTGTATGATATTTAGCTGATTTTTGCACCAATGACAAATATAATTTCTACAAAACCATTAGACTTTCCAATGAAATTCTTAACAATCTAAGTACAGTAAATGAATAAAACTGAAGTTTTTAATACACAGAAGATTGGTAGCTCAGGAAACATTTCAATGTATTACAATATCAGCCTTAGTCAGCAAGAAGATCTTATTAGGAAAGTAAAGCTTTTGAAGAACATCTACTATGATGTCATCGCAAACCATCTATTCTTATTCACTTACTGGACTAAGGGAGAGGTTATCCAGTCAAAATAGGTTACAGACAATCAACCATATGCCATGTCAGGGAAAAGATCTTGCAATGGGATTTCAACTAATAGTGTGGAATCACTTTCCTCTTTAATGTAAGTGTTACATTGTCTGCCACTGGAATGTCCAGTGAAGAAGATCTCTCATCATGATCAGGGCAATGCACATGGTAGTGGACTAGAGATGGTGAATCGCTGATACTTCAACATATTCTAGTTGTCCTGCCATGCTTGATGCCAAGATTTTCCTTGCAGCTTTTTCGCCCATGCTTTTCCTTCTTGAAATTACTTTATGTCATGACATTGCAAAGACCTGTCTGTGAAATAGAAGCTATGAAATAATCTAACCAGCAATAGTATTACCCATTATCCCGAGTAATAAGGCAGAATCTTTCAGGAATTTCCCTGAAGCAAATCAATAAAAAATGAAAGTGAAAGACTCATTCACAATCTTTGTCTTGTTCTAGACTGTACTATATACACTGACTCTTCCAGGAAGTTTGAAATATCACTGTGTCACTATCTGTAGGATTCTGTGGAAAATTGTTTGAGTAAAAAGCATGGTTTTAAAAGAAATTCTTAACAAAACATGATACATACAATATGCAGACATGGACCCTATGCTCTATTAAAACAACCTTTACATTGTACCAGACCATTAAATATTACCTGTGAATCACATTCTTTCTCAAATCAATTTAAATGTTTAAGAATTCACCAAGGTACTGCATGTTAGTAAATTTGAGCTGGTCTGTGTCATAGACAGTTTCACATCTTCTTGTCATCAGCTGGACTGCTTGCCAATAATTCAATATGTTACATTTGTAAAACAGTACTATAGGTTAAGTAAATGCAGCTTCACAATGATCATACAATTACAACCATCACTCATTGGATACAATCATGACCATTTTTCTTGTCAAAACTGTATTTTCTGATGGGCGATGCAATGGAGAGGTTTCAACAACAACATTAAGTTTAATTCCAAGCTATTTTATAGTTTAGTTCATACTGCTTTCTTGAGGTGTGGGTGGGAGCTTTAACCAGATTTTGGTGAGCCTGTCCCATCCCCTTTCCATTCCTATGGTCTCTTTAGTGTTCAGTTTTGTATCCTGTTTTGAAGTTTGTCTTGAGTTATACTTATTTAAGTCTACCACAGTTTGGTCATCATATTTTGTTCTAAATTTTATCATATTTTTTGCTTTTCTTTTCTTTACCACACCAAATCATTTTGTTCATGTAAGTAACACTTTTCATGCTCTTCTGTTTTATTGACAATTGGTGTTGTAATTTTTTCTTCTTCTGCAATAGTGTTAGCTGTGCTGTTACCTAATATTCTCATTATCTAACATAATCTTGCTGCATTGCATTTGTTTCTTGCTTGTAATTCACCACTCTTTATATAATAGAACCTTACAACTAACATGTAGCAGTTCTGGAAAATGAATGAATCATCAGCAAGGACTTGTGTTGATTCATCAGCACCTTGGTGATCAGTGGATCAAGGAAGAAACACTTGATTTGTTTGTGTAACTTGTGAATTTTAAGTAAACATATTCAGTATTGATAGGATGATTATACTACAGTCAGTTTAGATTGTTAGTTGTGAGTAAAATACCTCCATAACTCCAATGTCTCTGCATAGATTTAGTCATTCATGAACTAATAATAATCAGCAGTTATTTTTTACAATACTTAAGGTCCACAAAATGTGGGAGAAACCTGCAAGGGCTTATGGATAACAAATTACACATGGGGTGGCTTCCAATTCCACAATTTTTTAACACAAATTTGGAATATTTTCAATTTAGAAAGTCATTTCAGACGGGAAAGCCGTAGATTGATTTTGGATGAAAAACCCACCTACTATGACCCGGCTGGGTACATTGTTATCTAGAATTCAATGATCACTTAAACTCAAAAGTGGCAAAAGTCTGAGTACTGTGTAATTTTGATAATACCAATTTTAAAACTAGGCTGAAGTTCACAAATGCAATATGGATTTACCTTTATAGTGAGTACAAAACAGTTTTTCACTTTGTGCTGGTGAAAGTTTATTTGAGGTCAATAGAGGTGAAAGTTTAAAACTTTGTTAATGAAATAACTTCAAAGTTGATGGGTGAATGACCTTTATATGATGTGTGTAGTTTCACCTTAGTGAGGGCAAAGAGCCTGTTGCTGTATTTAAAGGTCTAAGATCAATTGAGATCAAATATGTGATAACACCAGCTAAGCTGGGATGAAGCTCATACTTGGCTTGTAGATCCAACTTTATGTAACAAGTACAAGAACAAATTTGTTTTTAGGGTGGTAATAGGCCACAGAAGTTCAAAATCTGAAAACCTTGGTAACTTCATAATTTCTATGTTTAAGTTTGGTTGCATTTCACTGGGTGCAGTTCGTACTTGGTATTGTGTTTTGTTTGGTCAAAGTCCAAACAACATCTGAAACTTGTCAAGCATGCTAATTTAAAACAGAAAGCATGATTCAACAACATAACTGTTGTGTTTACATAGTATATCTACTTAAGTGAGTTCTCGAAGCTCATTGTTTCTGTGGAGATCGAAGATCACGTGAAGAGAGAAGAGTACAAAAGTCTAAAAACTATATTGTAAACACTCTACCGAGTTCCAACTAATGAAGCATGAATATTTCCCCCTTAATATACCTTTCTGATGAAAGGATGTCAACAATGGTCAAACTCTGAAATATTGTTTGGTTTGGTTCTGTTGAATGTTCCTATATAATATGTGACAGGGACTCACTTAGTCTGTTGGCCTTCTGTTTTTGTTTGGCTTTTTTGGATTGGGTTTTCAGATGTTAATCATAAACCTTTGCATTTATGATGGTGTGTGCATGTGTATGTGACTCTTTGCTTGTAAAAAACACCTGAAGGGAAACTTGGAGTACTGTAGAATGTGGATGCCCTTATATTGAGTATTGTTTTGATATTTGCTTTACATAACTTCCGTTGCTTGTTCCTGACAAGAATGATGTTCAACATGGTGCTGCTCTTGTCTGTCGTAATCATGTGTATGAATTAAATTTAATGGGACACATTTGTCCCCGATTTTAATGTCTTTCATTACACAACTTTTATCAAAACAAATAGCATTTTGACAGGACTATTTTAAAGAAATTGTTGTAATTTAACTTTAATAGAGCCTAAATATTGTCGTAATTATCGTAGTGTGTGTGCACGCTTCAATATTGACATTACTTGCCAAGTGAACAATACCTACATGGTCGACTGGACGTTGAAACCTAAAGTTTCATATGGTCTCTGTACATTTGCAGTTTCATAGGCTAGCTGCATAGCCAACTTATTCTGAGCTTTCATGGCACTCACAAGCACCCTCACTTTGTAGGTACCTACCTGACTGTACTCTCTGGTGTGTTTGTTCGCCCAAATTACTGTAAACAACTAAAAAATTCTTCCTAATACTGCAGACACTCCACACACACTACAATACTGCGTATTTGCAGGCAAATGCAGTTCTAGTTACCTAAAGGCAACAACAATGATAAACATATTTCTATTTTAGCTCAACTAGTTGGGGTACTGTCATGGTAAATGTATCTGTCTGCCTGTCAACAATGGTTGAAAGGCAAGTACACTCAAGTTTGCCAAACTTGGTTCAGTTGTAAGATATGTGATATCACAGAAAAAACTTATTGTTCCAAAGGGTTATGTTTTGTTTCAATCAAATTTGGTTTGTGAATAGTAGATGATGGGTCAAAAAAGCAAAAAACAAAATAAAAATCACAAATCCTACCTTGTAGGGTTTATTTTTAGTGATTAGCAGATGGTAGGTAATGAATTTTGTACATAAGATTAGGGTGAAAGGTCATTTGGAGCCCACAATATCAAAGCAAAAAATCACCTAAAAGTCTACTCCAAGGGTGAGTCTTTATTTTGATCAAACTTTGTCATTGTGATCAGCAGATGATGGGTATTAAAAAGTGGATTTAGTGTCAAGGTAAAAAGTCATTTGGGGCCAATAGAGGTCAAAACAGCAAAATAAAGCATAGATTCCTCCTACTGTATATATTCAGGTTTGATCAATCTTGCCTTCTCAGTGACTGAGCATATGAGGATACTTCAATAGATTAAAACCTTTGGACAGAAACCTTGGTTGTTGATGTTTTGGACCTCAACCCTCAATACCTACACTCTCACAATGAGCTACACAGTGAAAGCTACCAAACCATACATGTAGCAACTGCATGCTGAAGCCTCACTCATGTCATGTGACAATGCATCACATCGTTAAGCATGAAGTCTTTAAGTACAGTAGAAACAGGAGAAGTCTCAGCTATTTATATATCACCCAGTGATTGTTTTCAGTATTGTCTGAGGAACATAGTAATCAAGCCAGAAATGATTGACTCTGAGACTTGATATTTCCACAATCATCCTTTGAGAATGGTAGTTACATGTAACACAATTCTGTATCAGAGTTGTGCTTGAGCAACATTGATTCTCTAGTTTTCTCAGCCCTCTTGGAGGAAATGTGTTACTGCCTGCATATTTAGATGCAGAATTGCCAGCTAGTTTTAAACCCTTTAGGAGGCAAAATGGAGAAGGCTTTGTAACTCTTTAATTGTTGTGCCTATATAGATTTAAAACAAAGCTGTATTGCTGTCATCATCCAGATGGAATGTAAGACAATATATGAAGACAGCAGAGCTCTACTTGCATTCTTTCCACTGTTCCTCTCCAAGCTATACTTTTATTTATTCATTTACATATCTAGAGGTTCAGACTTACATGTTGGCAAGTAGTGTACCCAGTTCCATTTGGCCATGGACCTTGCATCATCAATTCATTCTATTCATCTGAAAATAAATACATATCATAACAAGTATTTGTCTTTGGAAAGAAGAGCCAAATCATACCTGTATACATGGGTGAAGATGGTTGAAGTGAATGGTAAATTTGATCATGTTAGTTTTAGTATTATAACACTACAAAACAATTCCTACTTTAGTCAGCGCTTCCTTGTTCAAGCAAATTTGTAGACAGTACTGTTACGATTGTAATCAGGAGACCTTTGCGTATGGTAATTCCCTTAATTGACGTTTCATGAATACTTAACACAGATCACCACTAGGTACAGTGAGTATTGCAGTCAAGAAAATTGTGAACCTATGTAAAGAATAGCATCTTGTGGAAGGTCCACAGTAACATTTATTATAAAACAGTACATGCATGCAGTATTTCACATGTTTAATGTTGTCGTGAGAATTAATTTGATAATGAGTAACACTTTCTAACCCAAAGCGGTACAAACAACAATTAACTTCCTGTCTTTTACAGGGTGGAACTGTTTCTTTAGGTTCAAAAGAGTTCTGCTACCTTGAATTAATGATGATTTCAATGACAGACTTCAACTTTGTGTTAGTTTCATTATTGAAGTTAAAATTGTAGTCTTTTCTATATCAGAGAGTTGCATTGTCTATCACTACAAATCACTAATGGCTATGAGTTTTGTGTTGTTATCATATGCAAGCTAGTATTACAGGAACTTGTTGAAGCTGAGTACTTCCTGGTCACAGCTATATGTACTAACAAGTATAACAGTCATCTTTAATCACATAATCTAATAATTAGACATAAGGTTTAGAATTTGAATGACAGAGAACAAAAGCTGGAAAAAAGAATGTAAAACACAAATTGAATCTGTAGAACAAGGCTAACTAGCAATAAAACAACCTTACAGCAGGGCACATTAGCAATAGTATAAAGTACTTGAAATCTTTTGATAACTGTTCTATCTTAGGTAACATAGAATAAGATGGGGCTTAAATTAACATTATACAGATTTAGGCGAATGGATGTTGCACTTTATATGCACAATCCAGGTCCTTGTCCAATTGAACAAAGAGCAAATACAACTCTTTCACCCTTGCATATCACTTGCAATCTAAAGAGAAATCTATGTTAGTGAACCCAAGGCAGTAACTTATAGAACTCTACAATCACATTTATCAAATTAAAGTACTTATTCTGCAAATTTATGCTCTTGAAAGAACTTGGTATGTTGTGGTGAATAACTGTGTGAAATTGCGGCCCAGTGAAGCAAAATGACCTGCAAAGCTTTGTATTAAAATATTCATTGATATGCAGGATAATGGTTTGATAACTCGTTACTTATCAATATATTTCTTAGACACTGTTGGTGATTGGCAAGTTGAATGGATATTAAACTATGACTTATGTTAAGTGCTTACAGTATAACATAGGTTCACAGTACTGTACCACACTCACTTGATAGTATCGGTGACAACTCTAGTTCCAATAATATCCTGTAAGCACATGGAAGTTTGTTAGGCAAAGGAGCATCCATGTGAGATGTACAACTACTAACATATGCAACCTTGGTTATATTTCAGTTAATAATTCAGGGTAACCATCAAAATGACATTTTTTTTTATCAGTGCATGCTTTATGGCTCCATTAATAGCACAGTAATATGGACAAAGTACAAAATGTTATTTACTAGTACATTAACTTCTGGTGTTTGTTTCCTAAATATTTGATGTTGTTTCTTAGTCTGGAAATTAAATTCATTTATTTTTAGGGAAAGTACCAGAAAATAATTAAAAATATTTGTTACTTATACAATCTGCAACACCGTATATAATTAGAGATTAGGTTTATTGATGCAATGTATCCTGCTTACAGTATATCAGTTGCCTAGGTAACTTCCATCCAGGGATGAGTGTCATAATAAATGAATCACAGGCATGGTTAGTGAAGTCATTTTTTAATGTGACACATATTCCTCCACAAGCTGTTTACATATTCCCTTGAATAGGAAGAATTTGTCATAATTATGGTAACACCGACGACCTTCCCTGTTACTGTATTGTGGAAAATTGAAGTTGAACGTATTTGTGTGAGTTGTTTATGTGGGGTAACATCATATTGTGCTTCAAGTGTGGTACTTCAAAATTCAGTGTCCTGGTAGCTACATCAGACCTAATCTACAGTAGCTCTGTGCATATTTTGTGAATGGCATGCTCCTTATTCTTTGCTTTTGGGTTCAGATTGATTCTCTGATGCTATCTCATACCCAAATTTAAATTGCTATGGAGTATGCTTATATCTGCATGCATGAGTTGGTCTCAGATATTTGTCTCTTGACTAGGGTTGGGCGATATTTGCTTTTTAATGTCACGATAAATAGTTCAAAAATTATCGCGATATTTCGATAATTACGATAATTTTTTCTTGTTGTTTTTAATGTGTTCGCGAACACACCAAAAACAACTGCCGATTTCCCACCGGTGTTTTCACACAGCAAACACACCAAGCATAATGGCGTGGGGTTCAGGGCCCGCTTTACAGCCCCGTTGGGGTCAAGGGGTGGAACCCCTTGTGGGGGTCCAGGGGCGAAGGCCCCCGGAAAAGTTAAGTATTTTTGCGTGTCTGGCGATAAAAAATTCGCAATTGAGGATTCAAAATACTGACTAACTTTATGAATTTAAATTGTCACGAAACTGATGAAAGTTTTAAAATGACAAGTTAGAGTAGCTATATTATGTGATAAAATGAAAAGAGAATTAATCTGTCTTACAATCTTTATAAAGTTTTACTTACAAAACTGTCGATATGGTGAAACAAACTACGTTCGGCAAAGCCCCGTTTCTAGACTGCCTAACAATCAGTTTACAACTGCAGTGTTTAACCGTACTTAAATATCACGGTAGGCTAATGTGCTTCAAATTTTCGCAGGTACCTTGCAAAACAACCCCCCCTGTCTAACACCTGTTTGTTAACATTTTTGGCACGGTTCCAAAAAACTTTCATGGAGTAAACTTTGTTGGCTCCACCCTAGAATTAATTAGGTCAGTCAGTAAAGGATCCGTAAAGTTATGCGAAATATTATCTTGGACGTTCAAGGAAAGTAGGTAAATATCCCCGTAACATTAAGGTAAGTAAAACACACCTCAAGCCAACCGACTCCTCCGCATGAACTAAACAAACTATTCCCCATGATACACGAGGCACAGTCTATACCATACAGACATACTGTAGCACGATATCAAGGCCCCAAATAGCTACAGTATGGCCATCTTTAGGAAAGTAAACCTTGTAATTCCATGTTTTAGGCCACCAGGCGTGATTAACTTAATGCTAAATATTGTTTCCATGTCCTTGTAGAAATCGTCAACTTCGCAAAATACAATTAGTTGTGTTTTTGTTGTTACGTGAGATCCGTAACCGACGAAGTGGTTAGGCTACTTACTATACACTTAACTATGGTAGGATATTATTATTATTTTTGGGGGGGGGGGGGAAATTCTAGAAAATACTTTCTTTCCCCGCTTTACACCAGATGTGGTCTTCTGGTTTATTCATAAATGGGTGTACTAGAGCCTTGTTTACATGACACTTGTTGCATTTAGCACGATATGCCAGTTTTGCGTGAATTTTTCGTAAGTATTTTGCTCGATCTTTCGTAAAATTAGAAAGGTGTACCAACTTACTTTTCGTACACAATTGGTAATTTCTCTACTGATTTTCAGAGTTTTGTTCTCTATACAGTCAATGGTGTAAAGAACGGGTTTTCACGAAGTTCAAAAGTCAGTAAATGAAGTTGATAAAATATTTCTTTTCAACTTTCTTAACCATGGAATGCTACATGTAGAATAACATTTACACTTAAAACGGAGATTTTTTTTCCTACATCTATTTCAAATCTCTTTCACAAGAAATTATCGTCATTTGTTCAATCCTCAAAAAATATCGTCTTGAAAAAAAATTATCGCGATAATAATATTTTTCGATACATCGCCCAACCCTACTCTTGACAGAACTAAAGTTTGTGACAGCATCGCCTGAGCTTGTCTTGTGTGATACTTTTAGTGTGCAAAGGAATTGCGTTGGCGGCGCTACAGCAAAACTATCACTAACAGACAAGTCAGGAAACTGAAGGGGGAAATTCAGCAGATACAAATGATCATGACAGTCTTACTTAACTACATATGTGTCATTGCTGTCATCTTAAGCCACTTGTGCTACTACTTGTTTTAACATGATGCATTGTAAGTATTGTCACTATAGAAACGACTTGAACAAAAGTAGAGTAAGTATCCAATGCAAACATGAAACAAGGCTCAAAAAAACGGCATGATAGTTTGAAGACCATATATAGAGATTTGTACAAGACATTTGACCTTTTTCATTTAATTTTTTTTTCTATAGAAAACAAAGAAGGATATTGACGATGTACACCTTGTCATGGAACAGGAACAAGGTAGAAGAATGCAGGCCCCCATTGCAGTACTCAGCACCCCTACTCACACGCTTAGCACTGGAGATCGTAGCTCCATTCACAGCAGTATTGGAAGCAGCTATTCTGATCTCATCGCAATCTCCAGTGAGTTTGATCAAGCTGACACTAACAGCATGGGAGAAAATGCATTTGACTCAGATGATGATGAAACTAGTGAATCTTCAGGAGTAAGTTCTTTTAGAAAGATATTTAGTACTTATTAACTTCTACTATGAAGTTCCTATTCTTTTAAATGATGCATTTAATGCATTAACTCAAGGTATTTGCTTCAAAGTGAGAGGAGGTTTCATCAAGTAAGACATTTTTTTTACTGGTGGGGGGGGGGGGCAAGACACAGGCCACAAAATGTAGGATATATCAAGTGAGTCACAGTGTAGACATGCTGTTTGTGCTTAGTGTAATGGTAGTAAGGTTGCTTAGAAAAGATCTCAGTATGTCAACTCTTGTAAATGCATCAACTAGTGTTTGGTCAGGTTTTTGAGGTGCACAACTGTCACTTTAGTACTATTGCTATATAGTGAAAATAGCAAGTTTAAACAAAGTTATATGGCTTTTAGCAGCAACTTCTAAATAAAATGTTCCTTTCTTGTTTTTATTTATTTAATTCATAAATGCTGCTGGAATGGGGTGGGATCACTTCAGTGTGATATCTGTTAGCCAAAGTGGAGTGGAATTTGTCTCTCTTGTGTGATCTCTGGTAACCAGAATGTAGTAGGATCAGTTCTTTGTTAGCTGCAGTGGCGTGAAGTCCTTGTGTGACATTTGTTAGCCAGGATGAAGTGGGATGGTTCCCTCTTGTGTAACAGTCGTAAGCCATAGTGAAGTGGTGTGGAATATCTTTTTGTGGTTCTCTTTGAATGGGATGGTGTGAGTATGGAATCTCATCATCAATTCTAAAGCCTTAATAGAGTTGTAAAGGAACTATTCTTTGGGGCATATGTTTGGCAGAATGCAGTGGTATGGAATCTCATCATCAATTCTAAAGCCTTAATAGAGTTGTAAGGGAACTATTCTTTGGGGCATATGTTAGGCAGAATGCAGTGGTATGGAATCTCATCATCAATTCTAAAGCCTTAATAGAGTTATGAGGGAACTATTCTTTGGGGCATATGTTAGGCAGAATGCATTGGTATGGAATCTCATCATCAATTCTAAAGCCTTAATAGAGTTGTAAGGGAACTATTCTTTGGGGCATATGTTAGGCAGAATGCAGTGGTATGGAATCTCATCATCAATTCTAAAGCCTTAATATAGTTGTAAGGGAACTATTCTTTGGGGCATATGTCAGGCAGAATGCAGTGGTATGGAATCTCATCATCAATTCTCAAGGCTTAATATAGTTGTAAGGGAACTATTCTTTGGGGCATATGTCAGGCAGAATGCAGTGGTATGGAATCTCATTTGTGTGGCTCTTCTAGCCAGACTGAAATGGTGTGACTTTTCTCTCGTTTGACAGTTATTAGCCATAATAGAGTCGGTCTATCTTTATCCCTGTGATGTTTGGCAGTGCTCAGTCTGTCCAAACTATAAGGCTCCACCCCACCCTTCCCCATTCCAATTGTCATTCATTGCCATTATCTTTACAAAATATATCCCTGGCTTGCACTTAGAGCATATAGTGCTTAAAGTGGTAAGACTGCTCTTAACTGTCTTAATTCTCATTGAATTGACATGAATCCCTTTTAAATAAGAGTCCATTTACAAAGAAATCTATGAGATTAATCAAACAACTGTAGACATCAGTGATGTATATTTTTGGGTTCATTACAATCAGTGTCAGATATTTCAGTATTCTGTCTAATCATCATGTTGGTGAGATAGATGCTATATTGGTGACTGAATGGTCATTTTAATATCAATAAGATTAAACCATCTGAAATCAAAGAAACATGTTCAGTGATATTGACTGATTGCCTCAATAATAAACAAAGGTATGATATCTCAAAGATCCCGATGGGAGATATACTGTTGTATACTGTTTGTGAATCTATCTTTAGTTGGTATACACATACTTAAAAGTATATTAGTTGGAAAACTAAAAAAGCAACATTCTAAGCAAATGCAAGTCTTGATTGGTGCAGTGTTCTTTTTAGGGAAGTTTGTATTTGTTGCATTCATCTAAATTGCAGAAAAAGTTGCTGGCAGGCTTTTGTTACATGTTCCATTGATCGTTGTGCAGATCACATTACATGCAGAAGAAGCACTTGTCAAAATCCAGTCAAAATGGTATCTCTTATCATTTCTGTATTACAGAGAACTGATTATGAATAGTCAATGGATTAAGTTAAAGGGTAAAATAGTAAAAGGTACTGAGGTATCTGCCATTGGTATCAGTGTGTGTGTGTCTGTGTGTGTTTTCTATTATTATCATCAAAGGGGGCAGAAACAGTGTGCAATCTTACTTGGATCAGCAAACATATCATTCAAGCTCTTTAGATATATTTATTTCATAATTTCAACAGTGGGTTCAAAGAATCAGAATTGCTTGCTAGAAGGAAAGATAACTTTAATACTAAAGCAATATTTTTGCACTAAGGATACAGAAACCTGAGCATTGAGACTACCGGAATATGTGCTCTATAAAGAAGTATTATTATAATTATTATCACCATTGTGGTAAAGTTGAAACTTATTAAATTTGGTAGATACATGGGTTCTGAAATTCCTTCACATGCAGAAGCAAGGGCATGCACCATTCTCAAAAAGCTCATATTCAATGAATAGGTTTACTTCTCAAGGCATCTTGGGACATCTATTGAGCATTTTATGCAAGGCATTGACTAAAGGAAAGGGTTGAGAGAACAGTTTGAATTATGGTACCTATCACTGCTCACGCCATTAGCTCTGTAAGAAGTAATTAAAGATAAAACTTAACTAAGCCACCTCTAGTAAGGAAGGACTGATATGTAAATTGGTAAATTTCCCTTATCAGTATCATGATGACTCCTGGTGCTATAACTGAATTAGAACCATCTTTGTTAACATCTCAGTGCACTTTTATACTTATTTATTTATCATAGCAAGTTAATTCATACGGAAAATATTTTAATTATTTGCAGTCACTTCATGTGCGAGATATTGTCAGGGATTGTCTGGAGAAAGAACCATCAGAAAGAACAGAAGATGACATAGGTGAGTGTGGTTCAAACCAGAGTAACGGTGAGACATGCAATGTAATGTGCTACCAGGTCAGTGTCCTGCAACAATGTAATGTGCTACCAGGTCAGTGTCCTGCAACAATGTAATGTGCTACCAGGTCAGTGTCCTGCAACAATGTAATGTGCTACCAGGTCAGTGTCCTGCAACAAAAAACCAAGCTCCGTTGCCACTGGTCAATTGTTTCAAGCTGTCTTTGATGGTTTGTTCATTTGCCCATTTGCAAATCAGAAATTTTTCAGCTAACGGTCAGACTTGTCAATCAAAGTTGAAAAACCACATATGCAGGAAGTACAAGTGGCTTGTACTTTGTCCTGCTTCCAATTGGTCCACCAGTTAAGGTTATTCTACCTTGGTGATTTCTTTGAAACTGAGAGGGATTCTCAGTGTATTAATATGAATGATATTTGATCAACATATCACCAAACTTTGAAATTGTTCAAGGTCAACTGGATTTTCTACTTCCCCATAAAAAATATATAATTTGCAATAGTCTATGAGGAACAGACATAAGTGTGTGGCTTGGACATGTTTTTGTCACATTGAAGTTGTGTTATTGTTATATGTTTGCATTGCAAAAAGCCACTGCAGAAATGTTTTTATTGTTCATCCTCTTCTTCAAGTCACATTTCCCTATTTGCAAGCTCTTCTACATCAAGTGTAAGCAAGTATTTGTTGTTGTGTTCAGTAGCTGTCATAAGTTTGTTTCCTTTTATTACAGAGATCCTTTTGGACTTCATGCGCCACCTACCAGCATTGTCAACAATGACAATGTCTGTCAGGAAGGCCCTCTGCTCCTTCATGGTATTTGCCGTAGTGACAGATGCTAATACAATAGTCATGAAAGACAAGGAAGAAGTGAGTTGATACATTATTGATGATGTGGTTGTGTGATTTCTAGAGTAGGAGAAGGTGTCAATCTCGCTTCCTTGATCCCAGCAACATACACTTTGCAGTCATTGGGTTGAGCATCTAGTTTGACGACATGTCTAGAAGAGAGTCACATTTCTCGCCGACCTACATGTTTTAACATTGATTATACTCATTCAGAACTTAGGAACATTTATAGTTGTGTGCAACACTTGCAAAGGCTGCTTTGCTTTCCATAGACTCTGAAAGACTCACATCTGCTAAAAGGATGTATATAAAATCAGAAAGAAAAAATGGAAGTCTTACAAGACGCTAGACAATCTTTATCAGTAAATAAATAAGGAATTGTTCATTGATGTAATTTGCTGCCATGATCGACAAGAGGAAGTGATAGACCTATCAATGGTGTGACATAACATAAACACTTCAAAAATTTAAATGTGTTAGATTGTGATGCCTGACACCAGATTTGTGGTACAAAAGCATCACTAAGGTGCAAGGTAAAATGTCCTTGGTATGAGTATGAGCACATTTTGTACAAGCCTCTACAGTTCATGTCTAAAATGTACGAGTATAAATTCTTGATGGCAAGTTTGTGTACAATCAACAAGGTAGGAGTTCAGGTTTGAACTCACTACAGGTTTTTGTGGTGCTAATTAGCCAGAAGTCAGCCTTCTTGAAATGTGCATAGTCTAAACTGGATGTAAAGAACAAAGTTATAAAGTTTTAAACTGACCTGCGAGAACACTTTTCAACAGAATTAACTACTTAATTAATCAATTCTCTGTGTAGCTTTCCAACAGAAGAGCAATTACCAATATGGTTTTATGATTTTCCTCAAACATAGTTGTTGGATTGTAATGACCTTGTCCTGATACCAAATCCTGTTCAAAAAGACAGTACAATAAATATGTATATCCATGCCATGAATAAAAAATATTTTAGTATGACATTTAATAACTGTATGGTAAATTAGATGAAGAAGACTCTTGACAACATACAAATGATTGTCAGGCCATTGAGGAAACACGCTTACTCTGCTATATTACCATCTCCACCATCCTCTTCTTCCTGCAGCTGGAGAGATGATATTCCTGCTCTCTGTACCCACATTGTAAATTTAAAGTTGCTATGGTATATAACAGTAAAACAAAACATTTATTTTCCTTCACTTAGTTGGATTCATGGTCAGTGATTTTAAATGGACATGTGGAAATCACCAAAGCAGATGGTAGCATTGAGCAACTTCATCTTGGTGACAGGTAATGCAATGCTTCTGTCTTGTTTATCAATCAAGTGTCTTGAGAGTTAGGATGTGATATGCAATCTTCTTGTGAGTTCAGAATGCAAATTAGTATCTGATATGTTACACTGTTGTAAACCGGGAAAAGAGGCTTCAGCACTACAGTAAACTCAGTAATGTGCTACCTCCATTTACTGGAACTGCACAGTCTTAAAAGAAAGTGAAGTTACCAATGGGCTTTAAGAACTGATTCCCTTACCAGTACATTGAAAGTATCAACAAATAGAATGGATGCATCAAGATAGCTTTTGCAGTTGTCTGCATTGTGCTCTTGTGTTGTAGGACCGGTGGAGAACTTTCTACATTATTTAGTGGAATTCTATTTTGAAAACAAGAGAGTAGCAGAAAGTCTTTAAAAAGTTATTTCCTTATAGCTGATAAACAAGTTTGAGAGCCATCAAATTGTACAGTAATCCATATCAATTCATAATGTTGCTATGAAACATCTTGCAAGTACCTATAAATGATTTTATCTTTTTAATCACTCTGTCAGTGTTCAGTATTTGATCATGTTATCACATTCATTATTTTATCTACATGTCTGCTTCATTCTTTTGTAGCATAATGCATGTAAGCCTCTCTTTGCCACAGAAAGTAATGACGTAATAATACCAAGGAACTACACTTGGCATATCAGCAACTGTCATGCTCAATTCTAGATTATACAGTCATGCAAGCTTGAACTTGTTGGCATTGTAGGCAGTTTCCTAAAAGCAACTTTGAGTTGAAGATAATATCATAGGCAGACATGTTTGTAGGATGCATGCCAGCAGGTGGTTTCTCACACAGCTGTTTCTGCAATTCCCAAATGTATGAACGTCTTTCAACAAAATATCATACATTCAATGACTTATGTAGTCAAGGAGAATTATCATGATTATGAAGAAAAATACTTAAACAATAATCCTGCACAATTACCTGTGTAGAATTTCTGTTCATGACTTTATAATGAACGTTTTCCTTATTTTCGTGATGCAGTTTTGGAGTCCGAGCATCTATGGAGAAACAATTCCATGAGGGTGTCATGAAGACTACAGTAGATGATTGTCAGTTTGTGTGTATTGCACAGGAACACTACTGTCGAATCCTAACACAAGGTAAATTAAAGGTACCATACAGTGTATGCTTCAGTGAAGGTTTCTTCATTCGGTGTGTAGTATAACTACCAACGAAATCTGAAGTGAGTAGGTGTTGTGTTATGTCAACTCAAACTAATAGTGTACCCAAGAAGATGTTCTATGCAAGATTTTACTGAGTGACAAGTTTTTTTTTCATATTTTAAAAGAAATACAAATGCATGTCATTGGTATTCAATGCTACTAGCTTCTAATTGTCTTTTTTCCACCTGGAGTTCATTATCCCCATCCCCCTCTGCCTCCCCCTCTGCAGTCACGTAAGGGTTGTGATGCCAGCTTGTAAACATGATAACTGAAAAAGAACAGATGACTGAATTTGATATTTAGTATGCAGATCCACCCTAGTGTGTACAAGAACCCTATTGTTTGGTGGTCAAAGGTTGTTTGAGGTCAGCGGAGGTCAAAGAAATACTTTAAAACACGATTACTAAGCATGTGGCTACATCATAGTAAGTAAAAAGTTAAAATGTTATGAAGAGGTCATCGTAGGTCAATAGAGAACAAAATCAGAGAACATTGTAAACATGATTACTCAAATATTAAACTTAAGGAACTTCATAGTTCAAACTTGGTGAAGAGATTCACTGTAGTGCATACAATAACACTATTGTTATTTCTGGAGCCCAAAGGTCAGCTGAGGTCAACATCTGTAAACCTTTTAAGCCTGATGATATTTGAAGTAACTTTGGACATTCTCTCGCCATACGAAAATTCATCAGGAAGTAAAACATTGGAATACATTTCTTTGTATTTATTTGTTGCACACACACTGCTTCTTAAAATTATGTTCAATTTAAGCACTTATGAAAGTTTGTAGTTGATTTTATTTTTCATTATTATATGAACATAATGATTCCTGATGGCAAACCTTGGATGAACTTCATACTCAGCATATGGTTGAACAATCAAGAGTACAAGAGATCTATTGTTTATGATTATAGACAGGAAGGGACATATGAGGTCACCAGAGCTATAAATCTGTAATGAATGATAGGATCAAATGTAAAGCTAAGATGAAACTAATACTTAGTGTAAAGATTCACCTTAATAGGCCGTTCCCACGAACGCGGGCTTGCTTCAAGTATGCATAGGTAGAGCTAAAATTAAAACCGCAGATAAGCCCTGTAATTTGAACTCGTGTTTCAACAAGTTAACTCCAGGCATAGTGGCATCATTGGAAAACCGTGGGAAACGTCCGAACCAGGTTCGAGGGAAATATTTTGCTATTTTGTACTAAACATATTCTCAGTATCACTTTATAGACACTGTTCTTCTGTTTATAATAACGGCATAGTTTTAAGGGCGTATTCAATGTGATCAGGATAGCATCAGATTTCTGTCCATGACTGTAATTAAAACTTAACTGTTGCAAAAAGTTAGTTGAAATACCAGTTTAATGACTGAAGTATGGGGATTGGATTAGGTTATTACTGTAAATTGTATGACGACGTGTTCGGCAAAAATGTTCAACACGTTTCATAGCACAGACCGTGACAGAGCTTAAACATAGCTGCAAATCCACGATCTTGCAGAGAATATAGTTACACAATTGTAATAGATGATTCCATCAGAGAAAACGAGCAGCTATCGACAGCTAGGCAGTGAGTCTTTTTGGCACGTGCATACATCATCCAAGTAGCGCACACTTATTTGTAATATTTTCTACCAGGACTTTCTTGATACAGCCGACGTTTACCAGCATTTAAAAAGTCAATGCACTGCGCAGGGAAATCATTGTTTTTCTCTGAAAAGCAATATTTTGGGTGGAACAACTTGTCGCGGGGTTACGTAAAAAAATCCTTCAAGTAAAAAAAATCGTTCATAGTTTCCAAACTTAAAGCAAATAAAATGGAAAACCTAAAATAATAGTATTATTCTAGCAGTTGTGCCGACTTTGTGTTCGTAAATCAGCGTATTTTGCTAGTAATTGCGTCAAAGAAGTTATGGCGTGTAGACTAGACGCTGTACGGTCGCCGTGGCACCACCTTTGCAGCCTGGGCTTTACACTCAATCTCACGCTATAAATGTAATCGAGAATGGGAATAAGCCGGCTTATCTGATTTTATGCTGGCTCACAATGCATTCATTTCACCTGGTAAGCCTACGCATAACTATTAAAAGTATTTTGTATATCCCCTGATGATCAGCTGTTAAATTATGCAGTACTTTATGATTCCATAAAAGCAGCCTTTATAATGTATTTTTTACAATGGCAGGAAATTTGTGCTAACCCAAACTGTGATGATTGCGGGAAACCTTTAAGTGTATCACACCATATCTTTCGTTCACCATTATTGTTTGTTGTTTGGGTCTTTTGAATTAAATTTCTGATATGTTTCTTTAATTTTATTTTAGGAGAGGAGAACAAACAAGAGATAAAGGAAGATGGGCAAACAGTCATGGTGATGGAACCCAGAGTAGTAGATGATAGACGACAAGGCTACATTGTTATTAAGGTAGAAATAATCAGTACCGCAATCTACAATGAATTACAGATATCCCTTAGCTGCATGTATGTTCATTCATGCAAAACATGCCAGTTTAGGAATCCTATCCCGTTTGCGTATTAACACCGTACCTCATTTGCCTATCTCTGCTCAGCTGATGCTCTCTTACCAAACATAAGCTGTTGATGAATCATTTGTGGTTTGCTTATTTGTGCAAGTTGTTACATACTTATGTTAGTAAAGGTAAATCATGCCATAATTTTTCAAAGAAAGTATAATTAATGTTTAGTTTTAAACTTTTGTTTTCTCTGCTCTAAGATTTATGTTTTGTTGGTACTCAGGGCATTCCAGAAAAGATGATTGGTCATCTAATGGCTGACCAACATCTTGTAGATCCAACCTATGTCGAAGACTTCCTGATGACATATAGAGCATATATGTCTAGTCCACAGAAAATATGTGATAGTCTGCTAAAGTGGTTTGAAGATGAGACCAAGAGAGACAAGGTAAGAAAGGACGGCCAACTGCTGTCTGTTGGGAAACCATGTTAGTGATCATAGGATGTGGGTACAATGATATATATAAGAAACAAGAAGAGCAGGCACAAGGCACACAGTATGTTGAAATACAATCTAAAAGAATTTAATACTTAAACAGAAGAACAGTCAGATTATGTCAAATCTTTGAAGCAAACAAGAAGGTATAAATTGATAAAAGTGTAAAATTTAATGGCATGTACCACAACAGTTTGCAAGAATGAACCTTCCTTGGTCACATGTTAATATGTAAAGAAAGTACCATGCAGTAAAATCCTGAGCTAGCAGAATCTAGGTTACTCTTTCCTAAGATGTTAAATCTTTTACATTCATGCCTACTGGAGCAAGGGTGTTAGCTTTAATACCCTCACTCCAGTAAGTTAACAGTGGTTAACATTTGAAAATCTTTTGTGCATTGTTACTGTTTGTTTAGTCTCATAAAAATTATGAATCGCTATGCCAATAAGCTTTCTGGTTGTAAGTCATTCCTGAGAGTACTCACTGGAAAAAGCAAATAATAAACACAATTCTTATAGCAGTTAAGTTGTCAATTGAACAGGGAGATAGTGGTTTAAATGTCTGGCAATACAGTCCAGTAGTGCTATAAGCTTCATACTCAATGTGTTGATAATCTTTTTTTAAAAAGAACCCTCTTTTGTTTTGTGTGGCAGTAAAAAGTCATCAAAGGTGACAGTCTGAATACCTTACAAACATAACTTCAAACTAAGCTAAGGTTAAGAACATATTTAGAAAGTAGATCCACATAGTGAGTGCAAGAACCCTCTTAAGAAGAGGGCTATTGGCAAATGTCATACTTGGCATGTGGCTTGATCATGGTGAGTGCATGGGCATTATGGTGGAGGTGAAAGGTCACTTAATGTCAAAGGTGTTCAGCACCTAAAATCCTTGTGAACATGGCGTCTCATGAAAAGGAATGTTAGCAAATGTTTTACTTTGTGTTCATCTTTTCCATAGTGAGTATAATGTCCCTATTGTCTTAGTGGTAATCAAAGGCCAGCTGAGGTCATCATGTGAGAATTGTGTAAGCCTTAAACCCCAAGAGTCTTAACTTGGCTAAACTTTGAATTTCTGTGGAGCATTTTGATGATATTAATGTGCAACAAGTCAACAACATGCCAAAATCAATGGTTGAAGCTGCAATTAAGAAGTTCAGCAAATCATCACTGGGAAATTCATTCATTATATTGCCTAATGAAGCAGGAAAACCAAGTAAGATTGAATGTTGTCTTACACCATTTAGACTTCAATGTTGGTTAGCTCTGCCATACCAGGATTCCATAAACTGTTGTGATACATTGCAATATTTATTAACTTTGATCAGGTTGCAGCTTAACGCATTAATGATTTGATATTTGTCACCCTAGGTCACAAGGTCAGTCTTACTGTGGGTGAACAACTACTACAACGATTTTGAGAACAATGCCGACATGATTGAATTTCTGGAAGAGTTTGAGGATAACCTTGAGAGAGAGGTGAGTCATATTCCTCCTTGGTAAAGCTGATGTAAGAAAAGGATGAATAAAGTGGGTCTCAGATATGTGTGTTCTGGTTTGTATAAATGGGAGGTGTTAGGGAAGGGGTGGAGTAGACTTATGGTTACAGCAGCATGTATAAAGTCATTCAAGTAACAGTTGAATTAAGGTTACATTATATTGAAATCTTGATCAGATTGGCTTTTGGTCTTAATGGTAAATACTAGGAGGTTAAGAGATATGTGTAATGTGGTAGTCTTGATCTCTTTTGCATTTCTTCATCAAGTTTTTTTCTTCCCTTAGGAAATGGGTCCACAGCTTAGATTGCTTCACATAGCAGGAGCAGCAAAAGCTAAACCAAGAACAATGATTCTGGTGAGTGCATAATTATTCACTTATTAGTAGCAAAAGTTTACTATGACTTTGTAAATATTGTAATATGTTTGTCTTAAATAAGAAACAAGCCATCCTCATCTTTAACCCTTGTGCTTGTTTCATACTGATAAAGGTTTTGTGTTTTGACTGATTAGTACATTGTGGTTTTAACAGCATTTTAAAAATGAAGGAATTAATCCCTTTCATAGTATATTTGATTGTTCAACTGTTTATACATTTTATATCACATTCACACACCATGAAAGCAAATTGCTGGTGGATTTAGGGACTTTTTTCAAGCTCAAATTTATGGTCATGCACTTTGTGGTAGCTTTGAAATTTACATAGAATGGGTAAAATTTGCGGATTCATGCCAACGTTATTGCAATATTGACAAGTTGCCAAGAATTGTTTGTCACATGCAATCCAAGCCATGTCATACCTTGGAGCAGTTGGTGTAATTAATAATCCAGTCTAGCAATGCTAGAGGTCTAGATATCAAGCTTCACTTATGGCATAGTTTGTCTTGAGACGTACATTTACCTATCCAGATGTTGTAATGCTTGGCTGCAAAGTGTGTTTTTTGTTGTGACTTCTGCTGTGAGATCTCTTGGGCAATTATTTTGCAATTTAACCACTGTGGTTACTTCATGGAATTGTTTACAAAAGTTATTTGTAGCCTAAAGTCATTACAGGTTCAAATTCTGAGGCAGTTTTGCCTTGCTTTAATGCATCTCTCATCTAAAGTTACACTAACAGTAAACTTTGCTCTTTTCCAGTTTGTTTATAATTTCCCAGTTAGGGTCCCGGTGTTAATTTACATATAAGTTTCTCCTTTGTTAGATAATGACCTGGTCCTTCTTGCCAATGTACTTGCATGAACCATTCCCTGTTGACTAAATAACAATAATCAGTCAGTTATTTTTACAACACTTAAGTGACTACGAATGTGGGAGAAACCCGCAAGGGCTTATGGATTACAACTTTCACATCTGGTGGCTTACAAATCAACATTTTTACTCAAGGTTGAAATCTTTTCAATTTTCATTGCTTCAACTGCCATCGCCTTTATCCACTAGGCATGGTTTACATGATTTCTGTTAATAATACTAGATCACAAAGCTTCTTATTGCTTTTTATCCATGTACTGCAGGCACGATCAGATAGGGACTCTCCACTTTCTTGCTCCATCGTTGGAGGATGGGAGAAACGGATGAGCATTTTTATCAGTAAAGTTGAAAAGGGTTCCAAAGCACAGAAGGTTGGATTACGTAAAGGTGACCAGGTGAGTGGGTACCCTATTCTTTAAAGTCCACACCCTAATGAAGATAACTTTCTGTTACAAATGATAAATTCCTTGTTTGGCAAAAAGATACTTACAAACTGATGCTCTTCATGGTATGGTAATATAACAGTTAATAATTACCGCATCCTCTTTGATGCGTATTTCATTAGTCTAGTTTATACTGTTAATTTCTGGCAAATGTAAATAGATTTATCTATCCAGAGTGAAGTTGCCGAATAAACTGTTCAGGTTTCCAAGGTTAATTAATTTTTAAAGGAGATGTTGTAAATATATTTATTGCCAGTTTTTATCTCAATATATGAAATACGGATTGAGATTAGGTCACGCCACACAGGGATGTGGTTTTGCCATTGATATTGTTTATACTGCGTTTGAATGGATTCATAATATTTTATGAAAGTGTGTTGTGATATGCAATGCATAATGTTTACTTAAAAGTAGCCATTTGGATACTTTTTTTTTACAGTGGATATCAGCCAGGAAGGTCAAAGTTTGCAGAATATTTGAAATGTTGCTCTAAAATGCTGGTTGTGTGTGTCACTTAAGGGCTTCTCCTCACCACAGCATATTGATACTCATTTACAGTATATTCCTCTCAATACAACTGATGATGGTATCAGTGTTAATTTAAGATTGCAACTGGTCAGTTGTTGAAATTTTAGTCCTTAACATTACACAAAATAATTGTCCATGGAGTAATACCATAGAACAGTTAAATCATTAAGCATGGTGAGCAGGCTTATTGTTATCTACAGAGTTTGTAAATGCATTATATCATGAATTGTGAATTATTTTATGGTGAGGATATAGTGGGCCTTAGAGAATCAAGTGGACTATGCTAAATCGATATATATCGCTACATATGAAAGATGGCATGTATGTAACAATAACTTCTAGACACAAAAGTTACAATGTGCATGTGTTGCTATGTTGCCTTAATACATACAACAATAATGTACTGTTAACACATGCAACATCAATGTACTGTTAATTCATTCAACATCAATGTACTGTTAACACATGCAACATCAATGTTAATAATGCAACATCAATGTACTGTTTCAAAGTATTGAAATTCAGCAGTGTTGCTGCTCTCACCGATTATGATTCAGTCATCAGTATTTTGGCAATTTGAGTTTCGTTATGTTGGATATACATTGCTTTGTTAATTGGAAGCAACTCTAGAGGATGCAGGAAGTAAAATTGTTTCATAAGAAACATTTTCACACAAGGTTTATGTGATAAGAAATAGTTGTCATAGCTTGTGTGAAAAATATATTGTAAATGCCACCCTGTATCAAAAGTATTACAGTTACTATGCTAACTTATGTATTTTTCTCAAATTATAAAAGCCAACACATGATGATCTCACTTTGGAATATAAACCCTTTTTTTCAATTTCAGATTTTAGATGTAAATGGCCATAACTTTGAGCATATGACCAAAGTGAAGGCATTAGAGATCTTAAAAGGAACAACCCATCTTAGTATAACAGTCAAATATAATACTCTGGGTAAGTATGCTAAATAGTAAAATATTCTATTCCCCCTTTAAAAATTGAAAATTTGAAATATTTATGGAATCTTGTCTTAAATGCTGACTCAACAATATATTATTACCTTTAAAGATTTTGATGTGCTAGTTTTATTGACTTTCATCACTTTTTTAAAATTAAAAAAAAAACATCAATTCAGAACAATTGACTAATTTGGCCCATCAAATGTATTTTTATGCCAAATTAATAAGTTTTGGTTAGTACAATATTGTAATGATGAAGACAATGCAAACAAATGTTGTCATCCAAATGCACTGAGAGAAAAATTTTCTTTTTCTTTTAAAGTTCTTTCAAAATTCCTAATTAATACATTCTAATAAATGTTTACTAATATCATTCATTCTGCTTCAGTTGATTACATTAACTTATGTGAAGAGCATTCCATGTTATTCCCAGGGCATTTTTAATTTATAATTGGTTGAAGATTTGTCTGTATGAACAGGTGTCAGGAAAGGGTTTAGGTACAGACAATGTGATGTTAATTTGAGGTTAACTACTTTGAAGAATAATACAGTTCCTTTGCTAAGCCATATTTCAGACAAACCCTCCAGGTTAATGACAGATATTACTGAGATGAAGTATTAGCTTGTGTTTGTTTTCTAAGGACTGTCAGATGCTAGGATGGGACTTGTGAGGTCAAACTCCGCTGTTCGGGACAAGAAACAGTTGGCAAAATCACGCCAGAAAGGTTCCTTCATACATTACTATACTGCGCAAAAGCACAATGAACTATCCTGCATTTTCTTTTGATAATGAAGTCTAGAAAGCATACAAAACATTGTTCTTTTACTTTTTTTTCCTGTTTTGTCATGAGGTGTTTTAACTTTCTCTTTTACATAAAGCATTCTTTTAGTTCATTCTTTTCGAAAACGTAGCAAATGAAAACAAAGGGTAACATAGGGAAGCTGAAAATAGTTGGGAATGAACACCATTGTTTTGGTAGTCTGTTTAAAATCTGCATAATCGTAAGGTTCATGGCAATATACTGCCATCTTAGTTTTATCGCTTCTTTCAGTTGCATTAAAAGTTATTATTCACACACATAGTTTGTCTGGTGAGTATCTGTATCTTGCATTGAGGTTTCACCCATCACCTTACCGAGGTTTGAACCAGAATTAGTAGAGTTTTGTTACTCTCTTCATTATTCTGCATGTTCTACAGTCTGTGAGGTGTAATCTTTCAAGTAAACACTAGTTTTGTTGGGATTATTTTAATTCACATAGTAAAATGGTTGTATTAATGGTTCATTAGAATTAGAATGTACTGTACAGGTCAAGTGATCATCACATGACCTTTCCACTGACTTTTGTATATATAAATACCATCGTGCTTGCTACCAGGATTTTACCAATAAATCCAGCTTAACAAAGGCACATATATTACATTGACTTGTGTTAATAATGCATACCTGTTCTGCAAAACCCTAACTTATGACACACAAACAGTCTTTTTTATCATGATAAATTAAAATCATGCCTCAAAGTACAACATAATCAACTTCAAGAGGTATTTAAACACTTGACTTGTGAATGATTGTCACTTTTTTTCCGTTTTGAATGTTTTTGAGGTTATTCTTAAAGAAGGTATAAACTATTAATACACCGTACACTGCAAAGGACAAAACTTTTAATTTTATGTATATAGAAACATTATAATGTAGTGTGTTGAGGTAACTTTGTTGTGAGTATATGGTTTGGCCGGGCATAAAGTTACATTTAAAGCCTTATGTGATGACGTCACATACATACTGTTTACTTGAAACCTAACACCTTCCATATTGTCCAACAAGTGAAAAATGATTGCTGAAGTATCCCTCTGTTATAACCACCTATCAAACCTCGGTAAGGAAAAGATGCAACAACAGTGAGTTTTATGTATTTTGGGGGCATTCACCTGACAGACTAACTAACCATCTGATGCCTATGTGTATTTTGTACTCAGTTGTAGTTTAAAGAAAAGAAAATACCAATAAAGGCAAATAGCTGCAATAGGCTAAAATCTAGTTGAAGAAAATGCATTGCTACTTTTTCATTATAGCCAAAAAAATTCATCTTTTGATAAAGAAGTAATCATATTTTGTAAGGAAAGAGCAATGGACAATTTCTACAAAATGGTTCAATTTCTTAGTTTAAGTCTTTAACCTGATCCTTGTGGAGGCAAGGGTTTGTCAGTCAAAACCATCATCATATCCCCCCTTTTTTCCCTTTCTTTCTTGTAGTAAATCAGTTAATCAGCATGGTTTTTCTATAATAAGCAAACTTATTTGATTTCATGTTTGTTTGATAGTTGGTTTGTTTTCTATTTTAAAACTGAAACTAAGGCAACCATTAGATTACTGTATCCTATCCAGGCAGGATACGTCCAGTGTGCATGCATCCATGTCTGTTATATCTCTGGAGTCTTTGTATAATTTGAACCAGGGAACATTTCAAACCTCCTACAGTGATGAACCTACATTTCCAGGTATCAGCCTTTAGGCATCTAGTTACAAGTACATTTTAGCAATCTTTGAACAGGTGTCACCATAATGGAACTTCAATGAAAAGGATTTCAGGCTCACATTGCACTCTTCCACTGGAATATGCATGGCATTTTTGGTTGACAGACACGTTTTGTTTCCTATTTTGTTTTCACTAAATGGGAATTGGATCACCTCTTTTGATTCACCAAAGGCTTCCATTATTGTGTTTAAGGTTTCACCTTGTTGCAAGATAAAAGGAGAAGGTATTTTTCTTTTGTTGCTGGCTCAAACCAGAAGCAGTCTTCCAAAGGATTAACAAGAAAACCTGGTGACAGCCTATTTTGTTTTGCCCTCATAACACCATCCAATACACAGACAATATACCTTCATTTCCAACTTCATGATCAATGCTAAAGCATACAGTCACCATCATAAACACAGTCAAGAGAGCATCTTGGCATTCATTATGTACTTCCCTGGGTGAAGTTGTTTCAGAGGAAGGATTCTCTGCAAGGAATAATGAAATCTGATTTAGCTCTGGGAATGTTAGTCATAGTATATGATATTAATAGCAAATGGCTAGATCAAAGAATTCATCTTTAGTATAGACATTGTCAGCTGGTAGTACTCATAACTTTTAGCTACTCACCTTGCTGTTTAAATTGAGACAAACCTTAGATTACTTTATCCCTTCCCGGAAGGTCATGTCAGTGTTCAAGGGTCCTAGTCTGTTATATTTGTTGCATAGTTTTATATTACCTAAGTACTAATGGATGTAATTAAAGTATGTGAAGCAGTTGTTAGATGTGAAAATGTATTTTCTTTATCTGTTTTATAAATCAATCACCTTCATCAATGAAGTATGAATTCTTTCATTAATAAATCATTATGAGAATATTACGGCCATGGATAAGGTTCATATAAAATAGACATAGTTGCTCTATTTCAATTGGTATATATGAATTCAACAAATACAAATCTCTGAGACAGACTAATCATCTTACATGATTTAAGATAAATGTTTATTGTTAGTCCCAATAAACTTTCACAAATGTAGTGGTAAGGTAATAAACTGTATGGGTACGATCAATTGGCCGAGTGAATATACAATGTAATAGGACGTCAGAAGTGAATGAACTCATTTGGAGTACCAGATACAACATCATGTTTCCTTAGAATATGTGTTTACTCTCTAAATTTCATCAACAAACATACCCAGTCAGTGCATATGCCATTGTTAAATAAAAGCAACGCATCAACATATCAAGCTCCTCATCAATTGCATAGGCCTTTGGGTAATCAAAGAAACCAATCAACAAATGTATCCAGTGCCTCATCCAGTGCATTGGGCTATTGTACTTCACCCCACATCAGAAATGTGAGGAAGTGTGAGTGAGTGTTTTTTAGTGAGCTCAAACTTGGTGGATAGGTGCCTGATCATGGTAACCTGTGCCTGTGTGATTGATGATGTGGAAGGTCAAGTCAAATATACCTATCACATTGGTATTTTAGCAGATGTAGGAAACAGACCCTAAACCACACAATATGTAGTGAATGATGAGACGAACTATAAAATAGTGCAGATTTTGGGTTTAGGATCTAGAACAAAGGTCAGTTTAGGTCAAAGGTAAATTTGTCATAAATTGATAAAAAAAAAGTGTTGCGAACTTATACACAGTAGTTTAATCAAGTTCAAACTTGGTGGGTATGCTGACCATGTAACATTGATGACGTCAAAGGTAAAAAATCCTAACAATTGGTTTTTAGACATTTTCTGCTACACTGAAACAAATACTAGAATATTCCGTTTCGGATTTTGAGAGTTAGTTTGAAAGGACATTGCAGGTCAGAGGTGCAAATGGCCCAAATTTGATGCCTTTCCTGAAACAACATTGATGGTTAGGTAATATCCAGCCTTTTAACAAAAATAGCAACGTGATGAATTCAGAAGTAGCCCAGCAAATCACTTCAGTAATGTAGGAGATGAGATCTGCAACTCCATGGATTGCCCTCTTGTACCTTAAAATTGTAGTGAAAATCTTCAAATGATGACATTCACTGTAGATGTCTCAAAACATTCAGTGGTCAAATAACAAAAACGAGAAATGTTATTTTGGTTTTATATGTAATTCCTCTCATTATGGGGAATAGGTCCTGCCTTAGCATGGTAAACTTAGTTTTCATATAAACACCTGCAGCAGTTCAATGCGAGAACATGAATTGTTTGTTGTATTGTGTAGTATCAACAAGTGAAGACAACATTGAAATATTTCAGTATCATTTGTATAGCCTCAATCATGCAGTTCTGCCTGTTTTTGTTTATTATTTATTTTTATTTTGCATAAGGTGGCATGTTTTCAGTTTATTTTTATTCTCTTCTCTTGTTCATTTTGGTTGTTCCACTCAAGTACATTTGAAATGTTGCTCATGTTCGGAGGTTGTCAATTTGTGCAAAGTTTAATATAAGTATCATTTATCTACACCTATCTCCCCATAAGAAATGTCGCACATTCCATATTTTCATACACATCTTCATATTTTAATAGATAATATACTACTTGTGAATGATTTTCATGCTTTTTTTATGTTCTATTGAAACCTAAATTGATCAAGAGCACATCTTTTGTCCTGTGAATAAGACTCCATTATTAAAACAAAAGGATTTTAACATTAGATCAGGAAATGGTGTTAGAACTTGCTGTTAAATTGCTTTGTGATTCATCAACATTTAGAGAAGTAGTAGTTATAGATAAATCAAGCTATGATGGCTGTTCTGAAACTGTCACCACTTTAAAACTATTGTCTCTTCCATGAATTAGACTGCTCATAAAAGATAGCTATTCAAGGTGTCTCAAAGTACAAGCCCATTTTTAAGTAACATCTTGCAAATTACCTGGTGAACAAATTCCCTGTTTTTTTCATGATAAGAAACAATTGTTATTTTGATCCTGATTTCATTTTTGGATAATATAAATTTTAAAAAGAAATTATTCAATGTGCATTTCTGAATGTTCATTTTAATTGTAATAATAATAATAATAATGATCAGATGGAATGATTGATGTTAGTGTGTGTGGACAGTCTGTTTGATATGCTGGTATTATTTTATTCACAGCTTTCAGGGATATTCTTGCTTCTCAAGATAGTCAGAACTGGGGACGTCAGACGAGTCAGGACATCGCACTTTTACAAACAGATCCACGTGCTAGGCTTACTATACCAGACATAGCCCTTTCAATGCACAAAGCAGCTCCAGAAATAAAAGATAAAAAAGGAGATAAAAAGAGCGGCTACCGAACCCTTGGACATAAAAATAAGTTGCAGAAAGCAATGGCCAGAATAAGCATTCTTCCTAACAAAGGAAGTTCCAAGTAAGTTTTGTTTGTATGTTTCATTTCATATGAAGCTTGGAATGATCTGTCAGCAGATGTTTGTAACATTCAGATGTGCTCTTGCATTTTAGCAATTTTATTTTTTTCTCACACAGCTCTGGACGTAACATGGATGATACTGCATCTACTACATCCAGTCAGAGTCACAACAGAAGTGCAAGTTTAGGGACCAGTCCATATCTCAGTAACAGCAACCCTGACCTCTCAACAGCTTCCTTCGCCACAACCTACGATGCCAACTATCCTTACCAAAGCAATGTACCAGATGATGTACTCAAAATATTCAGGGCAGATCAATCATGCAAATATTTCCTTGTCCATAAGGTAAGCATGAACCCACAGATGACAGTGTAGCACAGTAGTTACACTAATCACAAATGTTTGTCTCTATGCTCTTGTCATTTCTTACTCTAGGAAATCCAGTCTATTTTATGTGTAAGGATAATATTTTTATGTTTTTTGATATAACAGTCAGAAGCAATCGTAATACCATTACAACGATACCCATAGTTTAGAGATATAGGCTGTACTGAACATATTTCAGGATTTGTTGACTCAATATTGTAGCCTTTAATGTGCATAATTCCTAGTGTTCTTCAACAATTAGCTCCTCTGCCAGCCAGCATTCACCTAGTAACAGTTGATTTGTCTTCACTCTATACCTACATTACATGTGAGAAGACATTTCAGCTTGCATCACCACCTTAATCATATGCAAACAACTTGAGATTTCAATAGAGGATTCCTGATAGAATTGTTCTCAAACATTATTCTTTCAAGTCCCAACTTTGCTTCATCTTTTTGTCCTGTTCTTTAATGACTGATCTTGTTTTAACCTCATTTGTATTAGTTTCATTACTTTATTGATATGGGGGAGTGGGTGTGGAGGAGGGGGACTGTAGCAAAACTGACACTTGTTATGTTCACTTTGAAGTGTGTCTGATCTAAGAAAGTGATCAGGGTGGTCCATTTATTTGTGAGGTTAGTTGATTTAAGTGACAGGTAAAGAAGATGGTGGCAGAGTTTATTTATTAATGCAATTAGGTTAAGAAACTATCCATGGCTTCACAGTGCTGCATCTATTTGACTTTTCCACACATGAAGACTAATCATGCTGGTTATTCTAAAACATTGGCATATAGGGATTATATTGCACAATACTCATCAGCTATTTATTTGGTTGGTATCCACAGTTGAGTGTTGCAAATAACTTTTTCTCTGTTTTCTGTTTTTCTCTGAAATTCTCTGTTTTGGATCTGACTTGGGTTCCATCTAAGTAGTTACTCTAGCTATCAATCTGGTGACTTTAAAGTGTTATGGCAAGGAATCTCAAGCCTATTGCTTTCTGATTATCTGTTTGCACTTAGGAAACATCTGCTGGAGAGATTGTGATGTTAGCAATTCAGGAATTTGGAATAACAGACACCACACCTGGCCAGTATTGCTTGTGTGAAGTGACTGTTGGTCAGGGTGGTCTGGTAAAACAGAAGAGATTACCTGACCATCAAAGTAACATCTCAGAGAAGTTGAGTCTTAGTGGTAGACTCTTCCTACGGAATAATATGTCATCAGAAGTTCTTGTGTCTGATGAACTCGCAGTTGTAAGTACAGTTTCTACCTAATAAACATACAGATTAATAAAATAATATATAATATCAGATATATAATAATAAATAAAATAAATTAAATAGCCTAATGAACTATTGTACCAAAGAAAATATTTAGCCAATATTGAAGTGTTTCATTTTGTTACCAATGAAAGAATGATTCCAATATGTCTCTGCATGTTTGTTGGTAATGTGTTCTATTCAAGTTATGTTTATAGGCTCATTTTCTAGTTTGTCAACATACTATACAATTAACATACCTGTAGTGTTTTGATTTTTTACTGTGGAGCATCTGACAGACAATCCCATGACTGCCTGTCAAAATGATTGATTGCAGTTTAGCATGCTTAAAAATGCTAAAATTGTATTTGGCATGCTTTTGAGCAATAATATTAGATCTTTGTAAGCATGTTTCCCGTAGTTGATTGTAATTTCTCATTATATCATTTATCTTTTCTTTCTACAGGAGTTATTAAAGGAATCCAGTGTTACATTTCTGCAGCTTGATCCAATAGAAGTTGCAACTCAGCTTTCTTTACGTGATTACAAGATCTTCCAACGAATTGAATCCACAGATTTCATCGATAATTTGTTTGACCTACCTAGGCCTGTACAGGATTCAGATGCTCTAAAAGAATTTGAAGATGTGAGATACTCATCTTTTGCACAATACTTTCCACAGATATAATTCAAACTGCTCCAAGTAGCAGTAATGAGAATGAGAGGAGAACTTTGCCTGTCTTATGAAAATCTTTTCATGAAGTTTTTCTTGACTTTGCCATTAAACAAAGGTTCAGGCTTTGATTCTTACTTTCAATGACATTGTATGACTTTTTTGTAAAACTATAACATAATTTGTACCAATCCAGTAACAATTTGATGATTGTTATCAACTTTGGTAGTGTGAATAGAATGTGCATAGGTATAAGAGGTCAAAGGTCTTATGAAGTTATTTTGTGGCTAAAAGGAAGAATGCTTCAAGCTGTATATCCCATTTGGGTTATTCACTGATAGTATAATGAAAACATGAAGTTGGTTCCAGTACATAAATACTTTTGCACTGTTACTTGATCCAGAACTGATCATCTATTCTTATAAGGTTGGGAGTCTACATTGCCCAACTATAAGTCAAGCATTGTCTTTGTGTTGTCAGTTACTGGGGAAAGTTTATATAACAGAAAGGGTGATGTGACAAAGTTCGGCAAACCATTTTCTTTTTATGGTTTTGTTAGTTTTTCATCTACTTTTAACTACTGTTAAAGGACCTGTCTTGTGCAGATTTGTAGCACAATTGGCATGTTTGACAAGTTTGGTCATGACACACAGATAATGTGTTCAGTAATGTAGTAGTGAGTTTCTGCAGTTAGTCATAAGATCTAATGAAACAGCCACATATAGTCCAGATATAAACTTGTTTTTAATTTACGGTTCCCCAACAATATTGCAACTTACATCGGGAACTCCTTACCTCCTGGACAAATAACTTATGCATTTCCCGCCCCACTGGCGCTCAACTCACAAAAAAAAAAAAACTACCACCAACTATACCGTAGCCTGCAAGTTTAGGTGAGTTCCCGGCTCCTACCACCAGTTTTGATGGGAAGCTGCATAAGTTATTTGCCCAGAAGGTAAGGAGTTCCCTGGTAAGTAGGCCCACTTATCAAGTGGGGATGATGTCAATGTCACTTATCTTTTATATATCTATTTCTGTCTCAAATTTATTTCTATAAAACTGGAATGTGTTCCTGTTGATACACCCATGGTTGTGTGTAAGTAATGAACCCCTGATTCCTGCTTTCACAAAGATAGTCTAGTAACAATTGCAGCAGACTTTTTACTTTTTTTTTGTTCTAGCTTGTCAATCTGGAGATGTTCTGGGTAGTGTCTGAGGTCTGTCTTGAATCATCCATGGTTAAGAGAGCTAAAATGCTAAAACATTTTATCAAAATTGCAAGTAAGTTCAATCAAGTTGTCCTGATGTTTTTGCCAATGTGACTAGATTACAGATTTAAGTACAAAATGTATTATGTCAGCACCTGTCACACACAACAATGAATAAGAAAATAAGTAATTTGACCTCTTAAATGACTTTGATATTTTTAGTTTTAATTTGTCAAATCAAATGGTGTTGGTATTCATCCTTGCATGTCATGTTTTTTTTTTTAATAAGCTAGTTGCATAATGTTTGTGAAGATTGATATAAGTTAAAAATGCAATTGATTCCCATGAACAATATAAATTTTAATCTTGTGTGAATGGAACATGAAGAGGTACTTTGATGGTGATTAGTTGAAAGTGGACCACAAATGTCTTTCTTCATAGAACTATGATATACTAACTCTTTCTTTAATGATTGTAGCACATTGAAAACAAGAAAGAGAATTATGGCAGTAGGTGGTTTCTTGTTTGTTAAAATAACTGGAAGTAATCATTTATATTTCCTTCAGAACATTGCAAGGACTGCCGAAATTTCAACTCTATGTTTTCACTTATAAGTGGACTAGGCCAGGGCTCAGTGAGTCGTCTCAAAAACACCTGGGATAAAGTACCAAGTAAATATATCAAGATGTTTGAAGACCTCACTGAACTTTTGGATCCGTCTCGAAACATGTCCAAGTATCGAAATCTCTTGAATGCAGAAAGTGTTCAACCACCGTTGGTAAGCATTTACTTTCAGGAAAAAACGTTCTAGAGCTAGTTCTTTGCTAAAACAGTATTAGTATAAGTAGACTGGAAAATTGAATATGCGCTTCTCAATGATGGTGGAGATCAATATTGTTGTGATGAGATATTATCAAAGGAAGTATATTTTAGTTTGAATGACTTATTATATTCTTAAGATACAGCTGTCTTCCAGGTGTATTTATATGAGTGTTTTAATTGATACATTGCCACTGTTCTGAAGCTGAACATTAAGATGGTGTCCAGCATTTTATATTGTTTAGGTCTATGACTCATCAACATACATGGATTCTTCTTGTAATATTTTTTTTCAGCTTCCATTCTTTCCTGTTGTCAAGAAGGATTTAACCTTCATTCATCTTGGGAACAAAACAGAGGTTGATGGGCTGATTAACTTTGAGAAGCTGCGGATGATTGCAAGAGAAGTTCGTTATATAAATAACTTGGGCAATGGTGTTTATGTAAGTAAAAGGTTTTCTTTTCTGACAGCAAAGAAAGTGATGTAATAGTATCTGTATTTGTGTATGTATCTTCTCACTATAAAACCAGCAAGGAGTATTGCCTATTCTGTTTATTTTTGTTTTATGCCCCCTGTTGTAATGATGTGGTTATCGTCAACAATTTGTATGGCATTTGCTTTAGTAACTATAGATCTATTAGTAATGATGTAATCTAGAAGCTCTTGTCTATCATTCCTAACATCTGTTCTCTTAGCCGTATAAGTGTTAACATTCATTGTGGTTAATAATATTAAGGAGATAGAGGTTAAGTATGGGGAACATTGAGATCACAAACTGTGTTTTTAGTCTGTTAGATGAAATACTTAATATCCTACAAACAACTTAACTTTTCAAATTAATGCCAAATATAGATCAGATCGGAGTTGTATAGCAGGTATGGTTTTGCTTAGTATCCCATGCATCCTAGATATTGCACAGACGTATGTTTGTAGTTCAGGCTAATTGTAAGCTAATTGAGCTTACTGACTGTGTGCCATTCCCATTAACCATCTTAAAGTTTACTAAACTCCATCCAGTGGAAAAGAAGAATAAAAAATGAAGTTTATGAAATGAAAAGCAACAAGCTATTTTTGGTGATGGTCGTAGCTTTTGCTTCTATTGTTAGTTGAAGTTGATTGACTTACGACCTAGCATTTCAAGTTCATCCTTAGTGCAGGTTCCTGACAGTTTCAGTTTAATTCAACAGGATGTTGAAACTTGGTCTTTATAATGAATATTGTTTATCTTTTGGTTCTGCAGGATCCTAAACATCTTCTGGTTCCTAACAGCGGTCACGGAGCAGGAGGAACTCTACCGAGGAAGAGGAGTAGAGAAAGAAGAATCTCAGCAGCACTCAACCCAAAGAAAATGTGGGAAGAGGTAAAAGACAATAATTGATATTTAATTCATAAGCTTCATGTTTGTATTATTGAAATAAGAATATAATAAGGGGTAAAGGAAGAGGGAGAATAAATAGTCCAGTGACCAAATTTAGTGGGTCTGCCATTAGATAAGAATACTTTCTTTTATAGCACCAATGGGATGAACTTTTCAAGGTTTGGGTCAATTGGAGGCAAAGTGAATTGTTTTGTTTAATTAGAAATTGTTTAGCAATGGCTACTCTTCCATGTGTGGTCAGAGTGTGACAAGCCTGATCGAGCTCCTGCAGGTTAGCAATATATGTTTAGACAAGACAAACTATTTTTTGGGGGTTTCTAATGTAATTATAGTAGACAGACAAGCAGAATATTCAGAATGGAAGCTTTATTACTTCAATAAATACTGGGAGGCTACTGTTCCATAATGTGCTGAGTGGCTGGTTAAATATTTACCAGTTGGCACCATACATAAATTAATAAGTATGTAGTCACTCAAGATATACTATTTCAGACATATTACAAACATATACCATCTGCAAGGTTTGTTAACTGATACTATTACAAATATAAACCATCTGCAAGGTTTGTTAACATATACTATAAAACATCTGCAAAGTTTGTTAACATATACTATTACAAATATAAAACATCTGCAAGGTTTGTTAACATATACTATAAAACATCTGCAAAGTTTGTTAACAGATACTATTACAAATATAAAACATCTGCAAGGTTTGTTAACATATACTATTACAAATATAAAACATCTGCAAAGTTTGTTAACATATACTATTACAAATATAAAACATCTGCAAGGTTTGTTAACAGATACTATTACAAATATAAACCATCTTCAATGTCTGTTAACATATACTATTAAAACTATAAGCCATCTGCAAAGTTTGTTAACATATACTATTTCAGACATAAACCATCTGCAAAGTTTGTTACCATTTACTTTTACAAATTCAAATTATTTGAGAAAACCTCTTCATCAGTTTTTACTGCTAGCATCTTACAAAACATTCCTGGTAGTAAGTGTTGGGTTGAGACTGAGACAAAATGTCTGCAATTTATGCAACAACCTCCTGTGGTTTTATTAATTTGAAATGTTGTGTAATACAGCTAGTCTTGAGATTTTACTATTGAAATATGAAATTCAGTGAATTGGAAGTTAACCATATCACCACAGTAACTGCAAAATGCCAAGATTGTTCTGTTACAATATAAGAACTCTCACAAAACCCTTGTTAGCAGTCTAATGTTACTGTGGCATGTGATTTTGCAGCTCAACATAGTATTTGTACTTGATCAGATACTCATGTGTAGGATGAAATATCAAGGTAGAACCAAGGTTTGGAGGTATAGTTTTCACTCAAAGTAAACAGCTTACATATTGCAACCCTACAGTACAGGGTTGACATGCATTCTCAGAGATTTATGATTATCACTACTAGCCCACTAGTGGAAAATATGGCATTTCTCATGTTTAATTTCTCATCAATAACACAACATATTTTACATAAACATGATAGATTATAAAGAATTACATAAGTTTCATCTTAAAAAGAAGGTAATTTACCTCAAGAATTCTGTGAATAAGACATACTTGAAAGTAAGAAACTTGTGCATCCCATGGAAAGGTTAGTACAACTTGTCTAAATGGTGATTTTCAGATTTTAACAATTTGTCAAGATGTAAATATGTATCCAAAACGGTAATTTTCAGATTTCTACAAAAATTACTTAGTGTCAAATGTTAATATTCAGATTTGTTATTTTGCAATGTGTGTATGTCGTCAATGTGCATGTCCTTTCTAGGCTTCCGTACATAAATTACTCTGAGGATGTAAGATTACAAGACACCAAAGTTGCAATGCACAAGCTTTGCATCTGCTTTGGTTGTGACATGCTGCACTGCTGTCTGAAATAATTTCACATTATACATGTAAAAGATGAGCACACTTCGCAAGAATTAACACACACAAAATGTTTCATAATTAGTTTGCCCTGATTCGAGATGATGCTTTGATTGCATTGGTCATTGCAGTACTACTGTAGTACAGTGCTGTACTACAGTAGTATTACATTGGTCATTGAAATACTACTGTAGTACAGTGCTGTACTACAGTAGTATTACATTGGTCATTGAAATACTACTGTAGTACAGTGCTGTACTACAGTAGTATTACATTGGTCATTGAAATACTACTGTAGTACAGTGCTGTACTACAGTAGTATGGCATTGGTCATGGCAATACTACTGTAGTACAGTGCTGCACTACAGTAGTATGGCATTGGTCATGGCAATACTACTGTAGAACAGTGCTGTACTATATCGTGTATTATACATGTTAGCACAGGTGCTGTGCTGATAGTTTGCGATGTCATAGATCTATTGTTGTCCTAATCAGATTTAAGTCTGTCAATGGCTTTGCATACTCCGGAATCATCTGGAAGAGGTGGAGAACATCCCACCAATGATAAGTTCTGCTTGACTGAAAACTAATCCCTCTCTGTCACGGACCAAGTGTGACTCCTTACCATGGTCTTCATGTATACTTTTGGTCTTCATTTTAGAGAGCAAATCAAAGATCTCTTAAAGGGAAGGCTCTCCTAAATATTCAGAGATGTGCATTTCTGACACACCCATAGTATAGGAATAACTCACCAGTTTGATTGTTTTGCCAATATGGCTGCTTCAATAAAAACCACACTACACTACACTAAAGATAACAATTGGTTATCTTTGAAGTCTGAACAGTTGATTTGGCAGAAGGTATTAGAGCAAGGAGAACTCATATATATTGATGCTTAGTTACTAACTTACTTAGTACTGTCCAGGTGATAAGACCATTACTAGGTCTCTACTAAGATGCAGCATTCTCCATTATAATGTGGCAATTAAATTGCATCCATTGATGCAATAGCTGATACAGAGTTCACTGTTTGTTCTATTCTTAATTTGTGGTTGCCAAGCTTTTGTTGGTTTATTTTTGTTGTTTTATTTTTATTTTTTGCTTTGCTATTGCTTTTGTCTTTTCTCTTCTCAAAAAAGTTACAACCCCGAAAGGCCTGTTTGCAAGTGAGTTTTGGAAAGAAAGTTTACAAAGCTGTCTGCAAAACAACCCAATTATGACTAGCTACTAACATCCCCTGTTTGGTTGGCTACTAACTATGGACACTATTGTTTAATCATGTCTTTTACACAGTAAACAATTTTGGTGGTCAACAGTTTGGGATAAGGATTAACTTTTTTGTTATGTCTACAAAGGTCATACAAATTGATTTGGCTAAATTTAGAGTTGAGAGAAAATTGAGGTTGGTGCATTGTTTATTCCTGCAAGCCTTCAACTACACAAGACTTTTTTCAGAGAGATCGGATGTTTTGTAGCAGATGCTGGAGCATTGTTAAAATGTGTTATGATAGTTCCTTCTATAAGGAGAGATGAAAAAGCAGATCAAAAGTAGCATTGATGTATGAGTTCATTTGATACTTTTTTTAATAGAATATCATACATCATAAAATGTGGTAGGGTATTTGCTGTGGCTTAACAAGTATGCATGAAATGCACATGTAGTGCCTGGTGTAGAGCAAAGCATGAAGGGAACCTATTATATGTGTCACCATATCATTTCCTCCTTGCAGTACCCAAGGTATAGAGACATGCAGATATTATTCATGTACCTATCAATTCCTCCCTGCAGTACCCAAGGTATATAGAGACATGCAGTTATAATTCATGTACCTATCAGTTTTTTTTCTAATGTTACGCTTTTTCATCAGTCATGCATCTTATTTGCTGTGTTGTTTTAAATGGCTTGGTGATAATGTGCCTCTTATTTAAAGAAAGAGTGAACTTATTTTCTGAACCTCCTCCCCACCCCCTTTTTGTTGTTGTAAATGATGGACAATTTGCCAACAAAAATAAGCTTCTTTGGGATATACAAGTCTAAACATGACAAGACAAAGGCATAAGTACAAAAGTAGAAAATCCAAATGTTGATCTTAAAGTTATTTACATCTTGCTGAGATTGCTTTTAGTAAACAAAACAATTTTTGATATTTTGCAGAAGGCACATGGAATCTATCTGATGGTGATGGCATATGTGTGTGTATGTGTATGTAACTTAAGGAGGATAAATGCGGTACATTTCGTATTTGGTATGGAGGTTCCCCTTAGGAAGAATTGGTTTAGGATTGTTGTTGGTAATGGTCAAAGGTCATTTGAGCATGGGTCAAAGTCTGAAAACATTGCTCACGAAATAGCTGAAGTAGAAGTTGCAGGAAGTTCAAAGTTGGTGTGTAGCTTGCAGTTGGTGAGTAGACGATCTGTAGTGTTTCCCATGAAAATCTTGAAAGCATGATATCTCAAGGAAGATCACTTATGTTTATATTTGGCTCAAGGATTTCCTGTAATTTATTCAGTAAACCCTATTGTTTGTGGTGGAGGTCAAAGGTCATTTGGGGTCAGCAGAGGGCAAAATATGAATATATCAAAAGTGCTATCTACAGATCCAGAACATGAAAGGAGTTCATATATATGCATGGTATGATAGCCTTGTGTATTGCATAGTTTGTATACAACTTAATATAGGTCAGAGTTCATTAATGTCACCAGGTGGCAAAACTTAAGCACTATGTAAATAAGATATTTCCAGATATAAAACTGCAGTAGCTGGTATATATGGCTATGGCTCCTCTATTATGTGTTCAAGCCTATTGTTTTTGGTGGAGGGTACATCATTTGGGTTCAGCAGAAGTTACACTCTGGAAAATTTATATATGACATAAGATAGGCAGTTTTGTCAGATATCATATTGGCATATGACTTTGTATATTGAGTAGAAGAGCCCAGTAATTCTCTGTGAAGGTCCAAGGTCATTTGAGGTCAGTTAGGGGAAACCTGTAAAAACTTTGAAAGCACTGTAGCTGGATAATTTTGTTTTCAAGTTTTCAAGTCAATTTTTGTTTAAGGCTAGCAGACTTCAATCTCTGAAAATCTGCTTAGTAATAGGGAGTGGCCAGTAATAAGCTTTGGGTTTCAGCATGACATTTTGTGCAAGGACATGGTGTACAGGAAAGCACATATTTGATCAGACCTGAATTGATATTTTGTTATGAAATTGAGAATGCTTGCATATTTAAGAACGTTATTAGTAATTCCCATGTCAGGGTAATATTTTATTACTCTCACTATCTTTAAGTTTAAGATGCTGTTTAAGGTGTCTTTGTATCTACCCTTAGTCAGAAATAAATGCAAAATGTCTTAAACTGCTCTGAATTCTCAATATTAAAGACCTCTGGAATTTACTTTGTCACAAACCACTTGACTGTAACCTATTACAGTTGCCCTTATTAGTGCTTGTTACATCAACCAGTACATTTAGTGACAGATATTGTCCAAATATTTGCCCAAATATGATGCTGATTGAAGGTCATTTGAATTCAACAGAGGTCGAGGTCTGGAAACCTTCTTAGCTTGCAAACTGAATTATTGCTTTGATGAATGGCTTTTCTGTGTCATTAACTGTCATAGCATTTGACCTTTCCTCTTTTATGTGGCTGAGAGGGTTTTCCACTCTCACTAATGACTGTTATCTGTCATCAACATTCACAAGGGTAATAACTTTGCAATGATCAAGTTAGCTGAAACTCTTTTCTGATGTCCTGGTACTTGACTTCAGGATGCACTTTCCTCAGTTGCTATATCAATCAAGTGATTCCATATACAGTATAGGCAAGGAATCACTGAAACTTCTGGCTCTGTGGTTTCACTATGAAAGTATGAAATGAAAAGGAAACTAAAAAAGACCTACCACCACCTTACAGAGCCACTATGATAACATACATTGGAAACACCTTGTAAACATGATATTTCAAGAAGTCAAACTTTATTGAACTGCATATTTGCTATGTAGATCACCCTTAGACGAAAAGGACTCATCCAAAATGGTGGAGGTCAAAGGTCATTTGAGGTCAACATAAGTGAAAGTAAACATAGTATAATAGTATAACTCGGAAAGCCAACCTCGGATCAACATCGTACTTGGTATAGGTATTCACCCTACTGCAAACACTTACCTTTTCCTTGTGGGAGTGAAGTTCATAAATACTCTCTTGGTCCACATCAGTGCAAATATCTTACTGGTAACAATAGTCACACCTTGAAGATCTTGTATGCAGTCTACTACATGGTCTCATATAAAGAATGGAAAGGAGTCACTAAGGTCTTTAGCTTTCTGGCTCTTTATTGTTTAGTGGAGGATAAGGGTGTTAACCTTATGGCAAGATTAGCAACCAATTGAAATACAGATGATACTATCCAGTTTACAATATTACTTGTATTTATGTGTGATCTTTGTGAGTTATCTGATATGAACTTTAAGACTTTTGGCTATCTTCCAAATCGGTCTGGTAATGATTTCTTCCCCACTTCAAACATTTTCAAGAAGAATAAGTACGGCTTGGAATTTTGATTTATCGTAAGTTTCAATCCCTCGTTTCATGTAGGCCCAGATGGCACGAAGAGTCATACTCTATTTGGAAAATGTAAAGATAATACAGGACGAGGAAGAATTGCGAGAGATGTCCCTGAAATGCGAAGCTGTGCCATCCAACACTGGTAAATTGTACTTTGTGATTTAATGTTAGGAATGTCTATGATAGCATATCTGCAGCTGTATATATAGCTGTAAATATGTAAGTGGTGTCAAGATCACCAGTGTACGACTACAACAATTTATTCCCTCATTTTGGTGGAGAGGCCTCAGTTTATTATTTCATGACTTGTTCTTTACTTGAAAGAGTTGTTTCAAATCATCGTCATCTTCTCATGAGTGATTTTCAAACTTAAACCAGCTGCGACCTATGTTTTAAACTAAGACTTTTTATTGAGATGTTTGTTCATGATTCATTTGTGCAATAATCATTTATAACAATATCTATTGGGCCTAATAGTATTCGGTGATGAAGCTCTCTGGACATAAGTGGGACTAGGGAGGTGGACCTTTTTCCTAGAAACTTGTGACAAATGTTCAACAAGACTCAACTTCTCTGAGAACTCATAATCAAACTTTTGCTTTCCAAAAAAGGGTTTGGTAGTGAACGATACTTCAACAGCAGAAATGAAAGCAGAAATGAAATGGAAGTATAGAAATGTCATCACGACAATGTGGTAACTAGGTCTGTCTTTCATTTAGATGCACTTTTCGATTCGTTCATCATCAGTAGCATGCAGACACATCTCATATATATATTTCTTATTTTTAATCATACAGGGAGTTTTGCTACTTTGCCAAGAAGGAAACCAAAGGACCCAGTATCAAACTCAACACCTTCATCTCCTTCAAACTCTCATAATCCCTCACCGACCCATTCAGCAAGTAATGTCAAACAGCAGGAAGAAAAGATGAAGCAACTGATTTACAAGGATGCTCCTAAGACATCTTTTGGTAAGATAGCATTGCTAGCATCATACTCTGTGTAGAGTGTGCTGATTGTTCAGTTATCAATGATTGCATTCTCCTTGGATATTGCATTGCATACTTGCAAAAAAATACTTCAGTTGCAGTGCCCTGGCTTGTGTATCTCCTGATGCCCTGGCAAAGATCCTGGATGCCTTTCCATTTTACTATGCACCTAGTTGTTTTATTTGAGGGGTGGGATTGTATCAATATTTTCAACTGCTTTGACTTGCTCCATATTTGCTTCATAATATTTTGAAATTAGACACTGATGGCATGTTTGAAGGATTCCAAGCTTTTTTAAAAGCATGCATGATCTTTGTGAATGCAGTTGAAAGTTGGCACACATGAGATGATCATGATGTTTGAAGAAAAAATAGAAACCAAAAAGAAATATATATTTCACATGCCTTACAAAGCATTGTGCTTAGATATCAGTTGTTCTTATACTACGGTGATGAGTGAGAATGCATATCTAAATGTTGTTCATCTTGTATTTATCAGTCTTAAACTTCAAATAAACAAATTTTCATGATTATTTACAGTTCACATTTCACAAACATAAAGTGTGTTTATATACAATTTAACACTGCAATTATCCTAACCTGTAGCATGGTTATATGGAAATAGGTGGACTTAACATGTATGACTGATTCACCAGTGGTCAGACTAGCCTGTTGTAGCGTATGAAGAAATGTTTCATATGAAATGTTGCACGAAATTTCAAAGTCTGTTGGCTTTCTGGTTTTTGTAGGTCAAAAGTCAATAAAGATAGAAGTATGAAATGTAAAGGATTGCTGTGAAAGTAAAACTTGATGACAGTATGCTAGATATGTATATCCCCTTTGGTTTAAGAATCTTGCTATCAGCAATGGTTCATGTAGAAAGATGTGGTAACAAATCCTTATTGACTTGTTTTTTAGTTAAAACTTTCACCAGTACATTGGCTATACTCATCATAATCTACAAGCAAAAGCAAGGCTGGCAGAAATTAATCATTGATAGCAATTATTGGCTTATATGATTTGTATAACCTGTTTACTGTTGAAATCCTCTCCAACCAGGTGTCACCTCACCCAAAAATTTGAAGAAAATACTGGCATTATCAGAAGAAGGGGATAAAAGAATTAAGAACATGAAGTTTGATCAAGGAACAGTATCAGAGGGCAACATTGCAGGAAGTTCTCCTCCCTCATCACCTAAGCATGGTTTTCAAAGGTAACAAGTTTGCAGAGAATCTGTGATTAAACTGATTTGGATTTCGTACAATGGAATATAAATGGATTGCAGACGCCATCTTCAAGGTTTAGAAGAATAGTACAAAGTAGTCGAAATTCTACCATTACAAGGGATTCTCATCAGTAATTGTTAAGTCTAATTTGAGATATCTGCTTACTAGTTTACAAAGGGCTCATTATAACAGATTGAAATACTCTTCTAGTATATTGAAATGGAACATAATGAAATTACAATTTTGTATTGAAGGAGAGCAATGAAGAAGAGCACACAACCTCAAGGAAGAGGACCCAGACAGTTGAGTCCACAGAGGTCAGATAGTGGATACGGTGGAAGTGATGCAGGATCAACCAGCAGCAGACTAGACCAGGATCCAAAGAGAAGGCATACTGTTGGTGAGTTTGGGACATGGACTGGATTGCACGGTGGTGGCATCATGAGGGCAGGCTGGCATGAGATTAGGCCTGAGTCGGCTAGCAACAAATTGGAACTGGGTACTCGTTATCATGGGTAATGGGGACCCGAAACTTCGGCCCTAATATTGAAACAAAATCACAGAACTAGCCAAACACAATGTACAATTTAAATAAATGGCAGATTACTATGCCACCTTACATTACACCTCAGAAATACACATTTTCAATCAGTACTCCTGTTGTTATGAACAACTGAATTCCATGTTTTGATGTATAATAAATAATAATGCAAATGCACATGAAATAAAGAAAACCTTTCAAAGTAATATCAGCTGTTTCTGTTACTACGATCCAGGGTTTGCATTAGCCACGGGATTCCGGCAATTTGATTTCAAATCCCGCGTGTCAAAAGTTGCCGTAATAAATTTCAGCTCTCGACTTGAAATAAACAGACATTACCGCCGTGACCGTGTAGCGATTCATCGCTAAACGATCGTATTTGGAATAAAAGTTTAGCAAAAAGCCACTTGCGATTATTTTTTGTTACAACCATGAGAGGAAAGCACTTGCTATGGACTAGTAGAGCTATCTGCTTGATGACAACAAAGACACATGCATTCGACAAACTATGTCTGCATAAAATCCCCACAAATTTCGGACCACATGGTAGCCTAACACCACAAGTCAATGGGAAAATCTTGCCTAACCATCGGTTTGCCAAAAAAATAAAACCCACACACACTTTGCATAGCCTTGTTTAGACCTTTCAATTAGCTGGAAATCAGCAACTGTTTGCAAGGTGTGTGCTATGTTTTGAAGAGGGAATGTAGTATTTTACGTACATTGTTGCTGTTGCGATGGATTGACGGCTTCAATTTTGAGTAGTTTTCACCGGTATAATAATTTCGTTTTCGGTGTTGAGTAATTTATCTAAACACGAAAAAGAATCATAGAATGGCTTAAACATGAAATAGTAATTAAAACCATCTACACACAAAAGAAAGTTATTTCATGATATTAATCTTCCTTATTCTCATGTCTTAATTATCTGCGGAATGCACTCACATAGTAGTTACGCGATTTTCCCCCAGAGAACGGTTACACGTTTTGTGAGTTTTCGATTTGGGTACCCAAATGTTAGGTCAGGTACCCGGATACTCTACTCAGGCCTACATGAGATTAATAGAAAGGGATGTATACACAAGTAGACATCTCATAACAGTGTTAACTATGACCTGTCATAGACTCTCATGATATAAAATGTTTGATGGCTACTGAGTTTTAATGAGAGCAAGTGATGAAGACAATTAGTGAATTTATCTGGCAGGTTTGATGTTATGAAGCAGATTGAGGTATGTCTGGTTATATGTTCCCTTGTTGGAGAGTCTCTTTCAAACATACTAGCCTTACTTTAGAGGCCTTAATTTGTAGCAAGAGTGTATATGTTATGATATGGTGCTCACAGAATGAGTTGTGCATAAGATGGATTTATTGAGGGGATAATTCAAGACATTGATGCATTGCCTTTAAAGCACATTTGTTTCTGTTTTGGTTATATCAATACACACTTCCTATAGTCTTATTTAATTTAAATAATAATTCAATTCACATTGCAAAGTTTTTCCTATTTTGTGATCGGCTTCTTTGTCATGGGGAGGAAAAGATTTTGGCTTTCCATTGTATTTCATGCTTGACTTGTGATAACAGGGTCCATACATGGTTACACTCGCTGCTTTTAATGTTCAAAGGTGCTCAGTGGTGAAATCTTATACTTTTTAGCAAATGGTAGCTTGTGCACCTGCTTGCCTAACGTATGTTAATCACTCAAAATATTCTTATCTAAACTGCTCTCATAATATTCAAGTGCACTGCTGCTTCACTTTTTATGCGCTTTTGCAGCTATTGTTTAAAAATATATACAACATGTGCCTTCCTGTCAAATCTACACTACTAATAGTGCCTTTAGGATGTTCATCATCCAACTGTTCAAGATCACGCTCTCTGTCACTGTCACACTTGCTACTTGTAAAAAGGGTTATTACTTATAAGCCTTTCTAGCTTTCAATGCATATAAAAAAAACAGTTGAAATATATTACTTCATCCAAAATTTTACATACGGCACTTGGGTATTAGGTGTATTAAACAATGATGCACATAACTATATGAGAATTTAGAACCCTTCTCAATCAGTTCATTCCAACATGAGTAAATATAGTAGTCAGGGATAAAGCAAACATAGCTTGCTTTTGGATATTCATGAGCTGAGTTGATATTGTTTATTATTGCAGCAAGTGGTCCTGTGTGTGCTCCAGGTCTGCTTGGTGCCAGCTATGACAGCTCTGACTCTGGTCAGCTGTCCAGCTTGGACACCACCAGTAACTCATCCTTAGGGTCTGCCTCACCTCCTGGCAGACATTCCAGCATTAAGAGAGATGGTAAGCAATTCCCCATTAATACCCACAAGAGCTAGTAAGGCAAACCTCAAACTTAAACTGTATCTTCATTACTTCAGTTTCTGCAGTAAACCTCTTAAATGTAAAGTTTATTTATACTCAGAGTGATGTAACAATGCGTAGAAATAAGAGAAAAGGAGTTCTTCATAAATTATATTTTATTGCTTTGGCATGAAATTTTAATTTCATAACAAAATCTGATCTGACTTGCATGTGTATCCTCCAGTCATGTATGTAGGGATATAGCCATTGGGTTCATGTAGTTTATGGTTACATTGGTTGGGCGTCATGCTTGTTTGTCTCAGTGCTGATAAGTTGTATTGTTCTGCTGGTTACTATATATACTTCCATTGCTTGATGTGGTAACACTGCTTGTGCAAACTGGTTTCATATGATTATTTGTGTTACACTAACTGCTCTTATTAACCTCTGTGATTTCATGTCTCTTTAAAGTCTGCAACTGCAAACCAGCCAAGTTTATAGTTTGCCTTGGAATGTTCCTGTGTGCTGACATTGTGGCACTCTATCAAGCAGTGTGTAGATTCTTTTCATTGTAGTGTTCTCATTAGCTACCACTGTGGCCAGTTTATATTGTAAAGAATTTTTTTACACAGGAAATCAAGGAAAGTCATTACTTCAAACTAAAAATTACATTGTATTAAAACAGATCTTCAGAGATTTGTCCTCAATCAAGAAAAGGTAGTTCTATAAATTGTCTAATTAGCCAAAAAGTCCTTCATTTATCAGTGACACAAGACAAAGCATGCTATAATGGAACAAAATAAGCCAAAAAGTTATGTATGTAAATATGTAATGCTTTACAGATTTCAAAATGATTGGTTCACAGCCTGGAAATGCAAATGGGAAAGGGCTTGAACGAAATAAACAATAAGATGTTTGTACTCATTAATAAAATAATGTCAGTAAAAATTGGAGTTAGGGCTATTTTGCTAGTGGCAACTGACAAGATTTTTCAATCCTTGCAAAGATGGACTTGTTACCATGAAACTTAAAGTCACATGTAACAATCAGAAATGTTCATTAGCAATGTGGTTTGTGTTTTATTGAGTATACTTTCATATGAATTATACAATGCAATTCTTTATTTCAAAGAATTACATAAGTCTGATTTGAACAAAGTTCAGGAGATTTATGAAGTAGCAAAACCTAAAAGAAGTCATGAAAAGGATGTTCCTTCTTACTGTCTGATTACGTAATTAACAAAATCTTTCTTGATTCTTATTCTTACTCGTGGAGGTAAAGATAACATACCTTTAACTAGAAACAAACACATTTCCATGACTCGTAGGAAATTTGAATTACCAAATAATTACCACATAATATCTTTCTAATAGTGTTCCTTTAATTAACAAGTCCGACTCTGGATACTACATGACTGTTATATATAATCGCATGTGTATAAGAGTGCATGCAAGCCTAGAAATCTTTAGGCTTCACTTTCTTGCAATGAATTCCTACAGATATTGCATAACTTGGAACAAGTCATTGGTAGGGTGATGCCATTTAGACTCTGACATATTGTATTTGTAACTGAGTGTGTATAGCAAGTTCTTTACATGCTTTCCTCCTGTGCAACATCTATTTTCTTCATGTACATAGATGAATGATCATTACATGTATTCATGCGTCTTCCTTTACCTTCAGCTAATTCGCTGAAAGCACGAGTGAAGCGATACCCCTCATGTGACTATCCTCGTGCCCCACCTAGATACCAAATGGCAAAGCGGGCAGTGCCACCTCCAGGTAGTTCCATGCCGCCCTGTACTGTTCCCACCCAAGTTGTTCCCACCTTCCACCAGTTGTGTTTGCTTCTTCCTTGTTACACCTTACTTTCGTTTCATACCTTTTGTCCTTCACTGATGTCAGAGTTAATATACAGATGAAGTTTGATCCCTTAGATGTAGCCTTTACATAGAACATTATCTATTTAGACAGCTGACAGTGATGTTGATCATTTTATTATGTACAATAAATATCAAAGGGACAATTACTACTGAAATTAGATTTCCCATTCAAGCCTGTTTTGGAGGTGTTTGTATGAAAGCAATCCAATTAGCTCTTGCAATGGCTTGGTATTATTGGATCATCAATTGTGTTTCTGAAAGCAGAAGACTGACATAGTTGCCCTCGGCAGAATACAATACTAAGGACGAAATAATAGTCAAGATGCTTATGACAAAACTACTTGATGGAATTATTTTATAAAATGACTGGAACTCTTCCAACTACTTGATGGAATGACAAAACTACTTGATGGAATTATTTTATAAAATACTGGAACTCTTCCAACTTCAAAGATTGAATGAGAGCAGATATGGACCTCTATACACATAGTGTTGTAGAGTTCTTCAAAGGTTTTGAAAATGGCTATTTGGTATTAACTTTCATATTAATTTTTGAATGCCAGTGCAATCTTTTTTCTTACCCATCCATCTGTAAATACATCTTAAGTATAGCTTCATTGTCAATATGCTTTAAGAGGTGTCTACAAAGACACATCTTCTTGAAATGAAAACAAGTATAGTATATACTGGTATGATATGCCAGAATTACATGATTGCATAATTAGATTCATTTTCAGTATCCATGCATTCAATTCTAATGTACTACTCTAACATTGTAATAATGATTATTGCACTTCAGTCTGCAGTTGGAAGAAAGGTTTATATGTTGTGAACAAAGAATATGAGTTTAAACCTATTTACTAAATTCTTAGCTTTCCAATCATTAAGAACTAGATGCCTCAAGTCTGTTCCTACATGCTGTTTTATAGAAATTGAGGATTTCATTTCTAGCAGTTATGTTCACATCTTTATCAGCCCCTTTAACTATTCATATAAACATCTCATACTCTATAAATCCAGTTAAAAAGAATTGATGGTGTCAATTTGGAGGACACTCTTGCCAAATTGGAATTAAGGAAGATTTTATAAGATTTATGACATGATTACACAAGTAAAAAATTCCAACAATTCAAATGGTAAATGTATTGTCCATTCACTGTCTACTCATCATAGTGAATTTGCATTTCCACATATATGAAGGTGTTCATGCATATTCATTTTTGTTCCTTCAATTACATTTCTCATCATTGATCAAATTTTACACATTCCTGTTCCACTCCCCCATCTTCTGTCTTTCATATTTCTGTTATGCATGCAAATTTTATTTGTTTTTTTAGCTATTTGCATGTGCTTTACCATACATTTGTTTTGTTCCTTCCTTCTCACAGCATGTTAACACAATGAGTAAGTTCAATTGCATACAACAACTTGTGCACAATATGAGCTTTACTCAGTCTCATGTTTAGTTTTTTTTATTTACTTGTTATAAGTTGCCTGCATGTTGTCAACTTTGTTATTTACAATATTTATGTACTCCGAACAGTAAGTGTCATCAGTAAGTTTGTATACAATAGTCTTGAAAAGGAGCAAACTGCATTTGGTATCATTGTTGCTTGCAGGAAGAAAATAAAATAGACATATACACCTCACCACACCTCCAGTCTCATGCCATGTGTAATCATGCATTTTTCTGTTCAAAACATTCATGCTCTATGAAGCCATAAACTGTCTGCAAATTAATGACATTTGAATTTCATTTAAGTTTCAATAAATAATACTTTCATATGCGAAGAGATCTGCTGGCTCTTTGATGATGTCAGTTGTTAAAGTGCAACAATATGAGCCTTTAACATTTGATGTTGTAGTCATTGTTTTCTTTAGTATCCAGTTGCTATGGTTTTCCTCAATTCTGGCCTAGCTAATGCAATATGTTGTTGTACTGACATTCCTGAGTTTGCTCCTTTCAGTCACAATTTGAACTTACTTTCATACTAGGTGCATTGCTCTCTCTTTCTTATCAGCTCCTACTCGTCACTTCTCCACCTCTTCCCAAGAGATGATGGAAAGGAAGCCGCCAGACTACGAAGAGGCCGCAAGAAGAGCAAGTGAGTATGTCACTTTTATACTTTTTTAGCTTCATCCTTTCCATTATTTTGTGCCATCAGCAGCTCCTAATACACCCTTACTGATCCCTGTGCTGCCTGCACCTCGCACAAACTGCCCTAGTAAGTAACAAGTTCTACTTTTCTGTTCAGCACTTACTTTTACGCATGATTCCTCATATCGTTTTGATGTCTTTCTAACTATATTTTCCAATAAATTCTAACCAGCTTTTTTGTTTACCCTTGCATGCATTATGGTTATACCATACCAAGCAGCCTCATGTCCTGCGTGAAGTAAACTTCCATTTATGAAGCACCCATTCTTTTCTCCTCTTATAGAGATACGTAACTCCTTCAAAATGTTTGACTTCACATTCCCTATCCTTGCATGATGCTCATTTCCACTGAGTGAGGGTACACACATCAGTCCTAAATGTTCTATATGATTAATCCTTGCAGCTGCCTTTCTAATCCACTCAATTAACCTTAGAATTGAATAGCAATGAGGAACTCAAGCTGAATAATCCTATATGTTTCAGTTTTACTGGTAAATTTACCCGGTGAATTGTTTTGAATGATCATGAAAGTCATTTCTTAGCTCTATTGGCATAGTCAATGGTGCCTATGCAATGCCACTATATGTGTCAGTGTAAGTGTGCCACTAGAAGTGTCACTATATGTCTGTCTATCCCTCTATGTAGCAGCTGTCTTTCTATATATTTATATATCTGTATGTCTGTCTCTGTATGTATCTGTCTATGTATCTACCTCTGTCCTAACTACAATAAGGAACCTTGACATATTCAGTTCAGATTATTGTATGATGGATTAAGTTTACCTCTAGCAGTCCTTTTGATTCAGTTCAAAGGTTCTCACCTTAATACAAAAAGGAATGGAAATGAACGGTTTCTGCAATGTCGACTTAGGTTGTGAATAGTAGGATACCTTACTGTTTCTATCAGACCAAATGCTTTGTATGTCAGGGCTCTTAGATAATGGGCTAGTGTAAAGGGATACATTAATTGTCAGGGCTCTTAGATAATGGGCTAGTGTAAAGGGATACATTAATTGTCAGGGCTCTTAGATAATGGGCTACTGTAAAGGGATACATTAATTGTCAGGGCTCTTAGATAATGGGCTAGTGTAAAGGGATACATTAATTGTCAGGGCTCTTAGATAATGGGCTAGTGTAAAGGGATACAGTATTTGTCAGGGCTCTTAGATAATGGGCTACTGTAAAGGGATACAGTAATTGTCAGGGCTCTTAGATAATGGGCTACTGTAAAGGGATACAGTAATTGTCAGGGCTCTTAGATAATGGGCTAGTGTAAAGGGATACAGTAATTGTCAGGGCTCTTAGATAATGGGCTACTGTAAAGGGATACAGTAATTGTCAGGGCTCTTAGATAATGGGCTACTGTAAAGGGATACAGTAATTGTCAGGGCTCTTAGATACTGGGCTAGTGTAAAGGGATACATTAATTGTCAGGGCTCTCTCATAATGGGATCCTTTAAAGGGATACAGTAATTCTCAGGGCTCTTTGATAATGGGCTACTGCAAAGCTGTAAAGGGATACATTAATTGCCAGGGCTCTTTCATAATGGGCTACTGTAAAGGGATACAGTAAATGTCAGGGCTCTTAGATAATGAGCTAGTGTAAAGGGATACAGTAAATGTCAGGGCTCTTTCATAATGGGCTAGTGTAAAGGGATACAGTAATTGTCAGGGCTCTTTATTAATGGGCTACTGTAAAGGGATACAGTAATTGTCAGGGCTCTTTCATAATGGGCTACTGTAAAGGAATACAGTAATTCTCAGGGCTCTTTATTAATGGGCTTTATTTATGGGCTACTGTAAAGGGATACAGTAATTCTCAGGGCTCTTTATTAATGGGCTACTGTAAAGGGATACAGTAATTCTCAGGGCTCTCTAAAAATGGGATCCTGTAGAGAGATACAGTTATGCAAAACATTCTAGATATCTTCAATTTGCCACAAACCTTAATAATCTTTGTATTTAGTGACAGTGCTTGTATAACCAGATTTCATGATACCATAAACATAGCATAGCAGTCTACCATGAGTTTTGGTATTATCCAGCGATGTTGCTTTTGCTTCACTTGACAATTACATTTAATGGATTGAAACTAACTGATTAGAATATGAAGCCACGGACCCACGGTGTCATGGTTTAGTGTTTATTCCACGTTTTGATATCAAACATGGCACAGACAAACAGAAAAACAGAAAACCAGTTGGTTTGGAGAAGCAACTACCTCAGGGTACATTATTCTCTACATCTCACTAAAGACTAGGTGGTAACTGGTAATTATAAGGTAACATTAAACACATGTGTTTCTTTATCTAATCTTTTGTTAATGTATTACTCTTTCAGGACAGCTCAGTGGCTCTCAGGGGGAAGCATATGACTACTTGGACTCCGGTGAGTGTAAAACATTAAATATTGTAAAAGCCATATTGTGTACATGATTGTACAGACATATTCCATGTTAGATCTAGTTTTTAACAGAATCAACAAAGTCTGGCTGGTATGAAATCACTTTTGGTGTTTTCTTATTTCTTTCACAGATGATGAGCAAGTTTCTGTGGTATGACAATGACTTAGTCCAGCTGTTCATCGTAACCTTGGAGATGATATGTTAGTTCATTAACACAATCCGGGTGCAGCAGTTCCTAGACATCCAGAGTTAATTTAATCCTTTATTCAAGTATGTCTTTAGAGCCAGAAATGTCACAAGTGTGTCATTATTATTTGGTAGCCTGCTATTAAACTAATCCGAATTATTATCATTCTTATTGCTGTTTACTGGGGAGGGGGAGTAGAAATCATAAATCAAGGCATAATACTTGTCAAAATAGAATGAAGAGCTCTGAAATAAACATATTCTAGTGAAAATACATATTCACATTCCACATGCTCACTAAGAGTAAAAGTTACCTTTAGTGGCAGAATGTCAATTGAAGTTGTAGTGCTATCAAAAGTACCATATCACTCATTTACATCAGACAGGCAAGAGACAAGATGATCAGCTGTTTTTCAGCTAATAGGTAGAGACAATTAATTTCAGCTAATAGGTAGAGACAATTAATTTCAGCTAATAGGTAGAGACAATTAATTTCAGCTAATTTAACAAAGTACATCCCTGAACAGATCATACTAAAATTACCTTGTGTTATTCTGTGCAATGTTAAATTGAGAAGTATGTATTCAGTGATATAAGATTAGACTTAAGTTAAACGCCTCTACTAGTACTCATTACTAATCAGTCGAAACTGTTTAATCTGCTTAGATGGATAAGGTATTTTTTAAACAGAATTTCTGCTGCTAAGTGAGATGCAGACAAAACCCATCGTAGGAAATTGTGATGTTTTTCATTACAACTAAAACTTAAAAGAAATTCATCCCCATTAGCCAACTAACTAATCTTCTTTGAGTACACCTGTTATTTGAACTGATTCTAAAGGTTGAAAAATGTATTTGGATTTAGCACCTTAAGTTGACCATACACTGCCCGACTGAACAGGACATGACTCAACTTGGTTGTCCTGCCCTAGTTACAATAATCCTTGAGAACCTAGTGGTATAACTGACCTGACCCACACACTGAAATAGCTGATGAGTGCACACAAAATGACAGCTTCATGTTGATTTTTTGTGATTTAATTAGGTGTAGCCATAATCTGCCCATCCATCCACCATGTTACAACATCTTAGTTGAGCTGTTTCTCTTTCATCGGGCAGCATGCAGCCATCTCCACATTGAATAGTCAATAAATCATTGTACCAAGAAGAGCTTTGGTCTCTTAGAACTCAGAGTCAAAAGGAAGGCTCATGAAGAATGGCAGAAAAAGATTCAGAGGGTGCAAGTTCTTTATTTATGAGGTGAATTGCAAATGCTGAGAATTAACTTACCTGGCAGCATTGAAAGCCATAGCATAACCAATCTGGAAGTCTAAGGAAATTCAGACGGCATAACAAGTACCAAACAGTGTGACTCGCAGGATTTACCAAAAATGTAAAATGTTAAACATTGATATCCGTTTATCTGCCATAGTTGGTTTGAAGGTTTTGTGTTAGCATGACACCAAACATGCCGGATAGATAATATAGTAGATATGCTTGACAGTAAACATCCCAGATAGATAATATAGTAGATATGCTTGACAATAAACATGTCGGACAGATAATATAGTAGATATTCATGACAATAACCATCCTGGATAGATTATATAGTACATATGCATGACAATAAACATCCCGAACAGATAGTTATAGTAGATATGCTTGACAAGTTGAAATTTTTCATACTTTCTTATTTATTTATACATACTATTCAATTTGCCGCTCATATTCCACCGGCCAAGTGATACTTTTCACATTTACCCAGCCTTTAATTTATATAACATTATGAAATACATTTTTACTCTGTATTTTAAATTTACTTCAGGAGCAACTATGGAGCCAGTTTGAGTAAAGTGGCTATCTTTTTAAGCTCTTGAGCTTTCTTAGTTAATGACCAAACTGTATGATATTAATTGTATGTATTATGTAATATATCTAGATTTGTTTTTAGCAACGCAGAAGACTGGATTATTTTTGAATCATGTATATGATGAAGTACACCGGAGAATGTAGCATAGGAGTAATTGCTTTGCTAGTATTGTTGTGCATGCAGTTTTTGCATGAAAACTAAGTGGACAGTGTAGGCAAACAGCATTATCATTGTGGTCATGTAAAATTGAGACATAAATGTTCATGGTGTAGGGACTTCTGTAAAAAAAAAGACATTTTTTGCTAGGTGTCCAACAATATTTGTGCATGTTATTACTGTGACAAGGGTGACAACATGATGTAAGTGAACATATGTACACAATAATGTTTTTCAGTCAAGGCGATTGCTTGTCTTCCCATAGTGTCTGTGTTATGTATTTCGTGGGTTATTTTAAGTTTAACAGGAATTTTACTATAGCTGATGGTTCAAAGAGGTGCTTGCATCATTTCATGAACCGAATGATGACAAAGTATTCATAGACTTTAAATGTTTCCTGTGTAAGGCTACATATATTGCTCCTTGCTGGCAGTGAGATATATCGAGGCTGACATTTTCATTGCATAGTTTCTACAGATGCTTGTAATATTTTTATTATCTGACTTATGAAATGAAGATATAATTAAGACAATGTGTGCTGTCGATTGCGATATATTTGATGGTTCCTTCGTTGACAGAGGCAGTAAAGACTTGTGTTTCCAGGTTTTCCATCCTATAGCAATGTGGCAAGTTTGTTAACATCCACATAGAAGAGTAAAGACTCTCCAAGAATAAAATCAAGCCACCACCTTTACTGCATCTCTCCAACTTTCTGACACTCTCCCTCTCATTTACATGCAAGGTATCTTGTACCTAGCATAAACACTTGTAGGGTCACTGTGCCATGGCTATATATTCAAGATGGTTCCATTTATAGGATCAGAAAACACCTTGGGCTATAAATAAAGCATAATTTTACCTTATTTCTTGTATCAACATACAGGACTTTGGTGATTGAAATCAGTGATCCTACTTTAGCCTTTGTTACCATTCATGTTGAACTCCAAAGTTTATTTAATATATTTTAAGGTAGTTGTAACATATCTTTTACATCTAATCTAAGATTTGTAGGTTATAAAGGCTTATTTTGTCTATGCATATATAAATAAAATTCCAGTTGGAAGGGTTACCTTCAATTTAAATTGATACTCAAATATCCACTGTGTATAGTACTTAGGTAACAGTAGAAGGCTATATTCCATGTTATAGGGTCATTCCATGCACAAGAGAGGTATCTAGTATTTCTATGGTGTATTTGTACAGCTTGTTTTGTGCATTGTGGTCATTCTTACTTGTTATTCTGAAGGCTTCATTTATGTTAAACGTGTTGGATATTCATGGTCTAAATTATTCATAATGCAAGTATCTCATGAGCTTCATTGTGCAACGTACGATCATTAATAAAGGGGAAATGGTCTGTATTATTGTTTGTTTATTTTTTATTTATTTTTTGGTTTTGACGTGTGTGTGTGAGTGCTCTTGTGACGCCCCAGCTTGTAAACACGATATCTCAAGAAGGGAATGTCAGACCAATTTCATACTTAGTGTGTAGAAGTACCACATTGAGTACAAGAAGCCTACTGTTTTTGGTGGAGGTCAATGGTCATTTGGGGTCAAATTGTGAAAACGTTAACACGATATCTCTAGAAGGGAAGGTCAGATCAACTTCATACTTTGTGTGTAGAAGTACTTTGTGTGTATTAAGTACAAGAAGCCTATTGTTTTTGGTGGTCAAAGGTCATTTGTGGTCAAATTGTGAAAACTATTGTAAACACGATATCTCAAGAAGGAAAGGTCAGATCAACTTCGTACCTTGTGTAGAAGTACTACATTGAGTACAAGAAGCCTATTGTTTTTAGTGGAGGGCAAAGGTCATTTGGGGTAACCAGGGGTCAAATTGTGAAAACCTTGTAATCACGATATCTCAATACTGGAAGATTGGACCAACCAATAATTCAGTTTGTAGAAGTACCAAATTGAGTTAAAAAAGCCTAGTTTTTGGTGGAGGTCATTTAGGGCCATCAGAGGTCAAATCATGAAACCCTTGTAAACATGTACACCATCACTATACATTACGTCAGTTTCATGAAGAAAACTGCTCATGTTACAATGCTCATGCATTTTTGCATTCTGGATTAAATCTCTTTTCACTAAGAGGATTCCTCTTTTGGGAAGAAATTCACTGTGTTTCTGTATATGTCCATTGAGAAATGTACAAACCATTTTCAAGCTTTAACATTCTAATGACTATACGAGTTGAAAACTTCCCACCCTGCAATCTCCCCTAACCCCCAAAAGGAAACTACATATGATGCACTTCTAGTTGCACTGCATTTGATGGTCCCATGGTTCACAGTGACAAGCTTAAACAAGAACTGTTCGAAATTTGATCTTGATTTTAAGAAGTTTGTTGAGTGAGAGATGTGAGATCAGTTCAAGCATGAGCAGATTTAAAGTATGAGGCCAGAGAGTCCGCTAAGATATTAAGTATACAGTGATGGAGGACGCATTATCTCTCACTCAACATACTTTATAAAACCATGATCAAACTTTGAACAACTTAGTTCTCATTTATTCTTTCCATTTTTGATTCCTTGCCAAATGCCGAAGGAATCTATGCAATGGTGATTGCAAGTGTATGGGTGTGTATGTGACACTTTGGCTTGTAAACAGGATATCTCAAGAAGTTAAAGTTGGATGAACTTCACATGGTGTGGGTAGCCCTTAGTGAGTAGATGACCCCTAGTGCTTTTCATGGAGGTCAATGGTCATTTTAGAGATCACCAGAGGTCAAAGACTGAAAACCTTGTAAACACGATATCTCAAGAAGTAAAAAAGGAATCACGGGCTGCTAAAGGCAGTGCCAGATAAACAAAACCAACTCAATCATGTCATTATCATTAAATTATATTATGTCATGCGTGCATTTCAATTAGAATATTATAATTATTTTAGCTCATGAAATCTATCAATTACGATATGTGATAGGCAATATTCATGACTTTTAAATCAATAGTACCTATACTCATTTCTTCTTTTATTGTTGGATTTTTACTACAATTCTTTTTATTTGTCTTTGTAACTGAGGGCCTCTGGGAAGATAAGCTCTGGCTCACCGAGTCACCCTCGGTTAAATAAAGTTTAACAAAAATAAAATAAGTTCCCCAGGCCCTCGCAAGCTTTCATATTCATGCTACTGGAAAACTGAACAGAAATGGCAATATCCTTCAAAACATGACATGACATATACTAGCATTCTGTAGTTCCCTCATCCCTGTGGCATATAAATCACTGGGCTACACAAGACAACCTTGGAAAATACTGAACTAGTCTCAAGTGTCCAGAGTTCAACGTCAAGGACGTCACAGCCAGTACAGCAACAAAATAATAACTCTCATTTGGGAAGGTAGAAGGACCATTTGAAAGGAAACATTCAAAGATAAATGGATAATTCCCAGAGCAACAAAGATCTGTTTATACATCTTTGAATTTCACAGGGTACCAATGAGATAAGTCAGGGTACCAATGTGTCCTGCTTTACATACAAACTTAACTGTATGTCATATAATTTTATTGCAAGCAGTAATGTCAAGAACGTTAAAAACACACACATAGGCCCGGGTTTGAATCCTGGTGGAGGCTGGAAGATTTTTCACTGTTCTGGAGTTTCCAACTTACTATAATTTCAATTATGTATATATATTGGTTGGGACTAGTGGGACACTAGTAGTTGTTACTCAGAGTTTCACGCATTGAGCGATCATCATACATATAAATATAATATAACAATAATAATAATATACCATAATATTTAGCACAACTCTCATAATCAATATGCATGAATATGAATTATAAAGCAAGCAATATTTAATAGCTTCCATATATTGTTTCATACTGTGGGACTCAAAAATGCATTAAGTGTTTGATTTGATAAAAGTAATAATGCTAACAAAAACTGGTAAGTTACAGGGCAGGGAAAAAAATCAAAATGTGGCAAATATTCCAGTAAGTTACATTGTCTATTTTCATTGCCCCTGTGAAACGTATTAAAATGCAAATGCAAAAAACCATAAAATGATAAGTGGATTTCCTATTTTTTCTGATGACCCCTAGATTGTTTCTTCTGTTGGAACAGTTCACTGAGAAGGCAGGACGCTCGATTGTGACATCTTTGTTTCTTGTCAATTCTTGGACTGCTACAGCAAAGGAATTCTTGGACTGCTACAGCAAAGAATTGTCCTGTTTCTATTAAAACTTGTTTCAGGATTCTATGGCCTCATATTAGTTATGACTGTTACATATCTGCTGCATTCATTTAAATAGTTCAGGCTAGATTTGTTGTTAGGGTTTGCTTGGACATCGTTGAAACAGACTTGTCTATACTTTTTCTTATACTCATAATTCTAATGGTGAGCATATTTCCGTCTAGCAACGACCATTTTAGTGCATGTTGTCAACTTGGAAGTGAGTGCACTATCTTAGGATGCGGCAGTCTGCTAAGTGAAACTGCATTTGTTCTCATCCATAAATGAATACTGTAGATATACAGCAACTTCAGGCACCAACAGACAAACAGGATTTCAACATTTTCAGCCTCTAAAAATTTCAATAATAATATGTAATATCCCTTTTATTATCAGTATTTCTTTCTCCATTTCAAAATAAAAGACCATTCATGCAAATTTACAACTCATCAACTTTTGTACAATTAAATCATCTCTAGGTTAACATTGCTATATTTTCAAGAAAATTACCACTTATGAGAATAAAATGCTTAATATAAAAGGTTTACCCAAATCCACAAGACTGCATAATTGCTTTCTCTGGGGTAAACTAACATCACACATGTGTATCTCTGATGGTAAAACCGAACAACTTACCAACAAACACTCTTCCATCATTAAATCTGCATAGTAAGTTAAATAAGCAAATATTTTTGCTCTTGTTTTCAATATGATATTTGTTTTCAAACCTTAGTAATTACTCGTATTGGAAGACATTGATTGTTACTCAACAGGAAGAACTAAATATGTTAAATGAAGTTTGTCCGTAAACAGTTGTTATCACCTAAGAATGGAGCCTTACACATGAGAACAATCACTTAATAGTATAACCTTTATTATTTCACACCATGTGATGTTTTTTAATTAAAACACACACATGAGTTTTTGGTAGCTAAAGACAACTTTATTGACCAAGTCAAAATGTTTCCCAATGATCCCAACTGAAATGACTTAAGGTAACATGTTGTTTCTGCTGCAGGCACTGATATTTGCACTGTGGTTAAAGTTGTCAATTCTGGAAGGAAGTACCAATATACAAGATCAAATATGATGAACTCCCATTAAAAATTCTGTTATAATCCACCTGTTACATACGCTGCAAGTGAGAAATTTACTCAAAACAGTCAGAAACAATAAATAAACAGCTGAATTTCTGTTTATGAAAAAAGAAACTTTGGGTTCCACACGATAATGCTGTTATTCGCTCCCATTCTCATTATTTGCTGTGATAAAAGTACAAGTTGTCTAAGGCCACAGAATGTTGCTGTTCATTGTTCAATTATCAAGCCAAAGTTTACACTGTAGAATGTAAAGCTGCTATGGACCTCCTCCATGTCTTGGTGCAGGTACAGGTCTTGGAGGAGGAACTGGTGCATCAGGGCGAAGGGCTCTGTATATAAACAAAAGTCATGAGTTTTTTCTTTCCATATGCCTGTACACATGCAAACTTTATATTTTAATTTTCTAATATTGATAAGGTCTTTTAGAACCTCAATCAGTCATGATGAGACCCAAGACCTTTTTAAGAGACACTGAATGGCTTTACCAGCAATGGTCTCGTGCTATCCATGTTACATCCACTGCCAATATCAACTGATAACAGGAATGAAAATGACCCAATCCAAGCCAGAAATTAAACTGTCAAGCTTTGAAGATTATTCCAAAGAACCAACATCTCTCACAAAAAGCCTTCCAAAGCCATGTAATGAACCTAGCTGATATGATTTACTTACACTGGTGGCCTTGTCCTGTGAGCTGGACGCTGAGTTGTAGCTGGACCTGATGTTGGTGGGGGTGGTGGTGGTCTATTTGGTACATTCCCGTCATCTTCATCATCAGGTGGAGATGATAAAGGTATTGGTGGAGGCGGACGAGATGGTGGTATATTCATGTCCACACTAACACTCCTCTGGAAGAGAGAATGTATTCACAATTCAAAAACTGACAGAAACATGATTATTTACAAGAACTTGGTTATCCAAAACTTCCAATTATGTCATTATCTCTACAAAGGGAAATGCAAAAAGGCAGATAAGCTCAACTTAAAATGAAATATATCAGCAGGAGGCAATAATTGCTGGAGGGAGTAATCAATTCCCCCCCCCCCCAACCCTAAAAAAAAAAGAGCTAATTTACGTCACATTGTGCAAGTACGATTGTGTTCATTGCTAAAATAGTCAGCTTTTAATCCACAAATTCACTCTAATTTGAAATTGTTACCAATTCCTTTGGTGAACAATTGTTGCTCGATACTTTATACTTGATCAAATACAGCTAAATGTCAGTGAAATGGTAAAGATGTCAAGCATGCAGGTTTGGTTATTAATACACAAAGGCTCTGAAACAACACCATCTTCCAACTGCACTCTGTGAAATGTATAGTTGGCTTCAAACATTGATATTGAGATCACTCCTACATGCATTAGTAGTGTTGTTTTCCATACATATGAAATTGGACAACTAACCACTATATCAAAGGAATTTGAACAAATACAATATAATGGAAGCTGAACCAAAAAACTGCTCGATTTAATGAACACAGGGTGAGTAGGACATTGTGCTTGCTATGTGGAAAATCAGCTGAGAAGACTTCATCTTGTTTTAGCCAAGAGTTCATTACTCTCCTCCCACTGTCTTCAATGGGCAAGTTTGTAGACCTATTGATGACTCACTTTCTTTGATATTGTAGTTAAATTGAAATGGACATGACATCATCCATTGACTATCTAGATAAATCTACAAAAGAAAATGACCTTTACTACCCTAAAGTATAAGAAAAAATATAAATAATGAAGATGCAGAATATCAAAATTATGCTGCACATGTACCAAACAACCAAACCTTAAGAGCACTGACCTGACACATCTGAACACCCTCAACTAATAGGGACGAATATCATCAAAGCAGAAAGTATCTGTTCAACTGAATTTGGTAGAACCATTACAACTGAAATCATCTGTGCATATTTGCATTTTGTTACCTATGTGGTGGAGATGCTTATGATGAACAACTCTAACACAACATAAATCAAATTAGCTCCATTCAAGGGTAATAGCCTTCTACTGAAGACTGTGGAAGTCTAGAGGAAACTTCACAGTGAGACGAGTGCTTCCATTTTAGTCATTTATTTTCTTTAAGTGATGTTTCTGCAAATTGCTTGACCATTCTAACAATACCTAATACTAATGTTAATTTAAGGATCATTGCTGCTTACTTTAATTATGACAAGAGAAAGGAAACTTCTTGTAATACTCTTGCACCCATAGGCGTACGGGACCATTTCAGTTTGGGGGGGCAGAACATTTTGTGCCCGAAAGTTCCTGTGACACTATCTAAGCGGAGCGCCACCATCGGTTGGCGCGTAGCGTACAAGAAAATTTTTGGCAAACAATGCCTCTCAGATTGCCGGAAACGGCACTTCTGAGGCCTTGCAAGTTGCATCTGAACATTCTTTATTTTATAATCTCACATTTTAAAAATTTACACTTCCCCAAAAATTTGGTAAATTAGAAGAAGAAAAAATGGTAACATCAAGGGGAAAAATGGGACAGTATATTTTTTTAAGCTCCTATTTAGTTACCTTATTTATTATTTTAACACAGTACTCAGCTACCTCCAGAAAAACATACATTGTTCAACGACACGTAGGCGGGATAATGTCGCTGTGTCGGGTGAGACTGCAATTTGTCTCACAAAAAAGTATAAAATATAACAAAGAATATAATAAACCTGTACTTCTAGGCTTGTAGGCACTCCCCCCCCCCCCTCCCACCATCCATGAAAAAGAAAATGTTTCTTATATACACTCATGTTGGGGATGTCCAGGTCAAGGCCGGCGGAAGCACTTTTAATCTGGGGGGGGGGGGGGCACCGACATCAAAGGGCACTTTGCAGAAATTCGATTGGACTGATGCAGCCTTATATTTAGTACCCTTTATAACTCTTATTGTATTATCTCATTTGCGCATACACATCACTCCATCAACACCCCCCCCCCCCTCAAAGAAAATATGTATACTAGCACTGCAATATCCAATGCGCAAATTGGGAAACAAGGAACAAGTTTTCTTTTGAGACAAAATGAGGTGAAATCATGCTAGTTGCTAATGTAGGAATCTTCCGAATTAGAGTTTTTTTTCTTGTTAATATCTTAACAATTTTTTTCCATTCGAAATAGCTTTGAGTTAGACCCTCAGAAATTCATTAAAAGTCACGCGCTTAGCCAGGATTTGCAAAGTTGTATGCACGACTATCTGAGCGGAGCGCCACCATCAGTTGGCGCGGAGCGTACTAGAAAATTTTGGTTTTACAAACCCCTCAGATGACCGGAAACGGCCCTCCCCGAGTGTTCATTCTGGTTCCCTGGCCTCTTGCTAACTTGAGGCACCTCAATTTTTATGTAGAAAAAAGGCACATTTTTAACCTGAGGAAAAGTGGGGGGGCACATGCCCCCTGTGCCCCCCCGGTTCCGCCGCCTTTGGTCCAGGTATACAATTGACTAGTTAGATAAAAAATTGATCGTGCAAAAAGCGTGGTAGCCCAGATGAACTGCGCTTACGGTGGTGTTACACGGAAATATTCGGGCACCATGATGCTAAATAAAGAAAATCATGGAATTGTCGGGCAAAAATTTGAAAAAGATTCGGGCAAGCTACTGCATATTTATATATACATATATATATATATATATATATATATATATATATATATATTTTTTTTTTTCTCCTCTTAGGCTGCCCGAATTTTTGAGGACTTTTGCCCGAATTTCTTGTCCTCTGGAAATTTGGGGGGGCAGTCTGCCCCCCCGCCTCGTACGCCTATGCTTGCACCATGCATTCACAAACTGGCAGCACCCTTGTATAGTATTTTATCCATATCCCACATGGAATACAATGTGTCTAGTTGGTTTAGGGTGGTTTAATTGCAAGCACTCCTTTTCTAAAAAGTTATCCAGAAAGCCAAAATAGGTGATTCCTTGCCACACTTTCTATGAAAGCTTTTACTACATTTGCTTGATGCTATACTTTGGGTTTTCAGACATTGACCCATACTGACCTAAAATGAACCTTGACCTCCATGTAAAACCAACATAGTATTCAGCAAGGTAGTTCTCAGTACAACACAATACAAGCTTCACTGCTGAGATAATCATTTTCACAAGGTTTTCATACTTAGATCTCTGTTGAGCTCATGTGACCGTCACTCATTGATGTGAACATTAAAGGACTCTTGTTCTCACTACCATGGAGCTGCATACCAAGTATGAACTTCATCCTTTCTTCAATATTGGAGTTTGTGTTTACAATAACTTTGACCTATGTTGACTTCAAACAAAGTTTCTTTGAAAACCCTGAAGAAAAGTGCCAGCTTGGGAGGAGCAATATAACAGAAGAGTTAATAGCTGTTAGTAACACTGGTTACCTACCCTTTTACCTCTGTTGAGCCTTTGATTCTTTTTTGATATAGGAGGATTTCTGGTAGCAGTTGGTGGAGGCTTCAATAAAAATTTATGAATAAAATAAGAGCTGACAGAACAAATCAAAATTGCACATGTTGAAAAGAATTAAAAATCATTTTCAAAGCATGATAACACAAGGGTGATTGTTAACTGTATTGTATGTGTAACTTGTTTAATTCAACAATTAGCTGCTAATATATGGTGAAAATTGCAAGTTGCTTATTGATTTATTGACTCCATGCTTGCTTGCTTGCTTACCACACCCTAATAAGAGTTGTTCTGAGTAAATCAGCATAGCAAAAGTTGGAGGCATTGAAAACACTTAAAACAAATAGCATCATTTGTCTGCAATGGACAAAAACATGTTCAAAACCTTCTTTTTTTAAATAGTAAATTGTCCAAACATTTTTTACATCACTAGTAAAACTGTATGCAAAAATGGGGGAGTAAGGATGGCTCTCCATCCCCAAACTTCAGTCAGAGAAATGTTTCTGTGGGTGGATTTTCTTAATTCAACCCTGGTAGAATTGAACCACAACTATGGGTGTATCCCCACTGTTTTTAAACCTTGGTTCACCAAAAGAAGCATGGGAAGGTATGGGAAGAGAAGGGATGGGAAGGGATGGGAAGGGAAGGGAAGGGAACGGATGGGAAAGGATGGGAAGGGAAGGGAAGGGAAAGGATGGGAAGGGAAGGGAAGGGAAGGGAAGGGAAGGGATGGGAAGGGAAGGGATGGGATGGGAAGGGATGGGATGGGATGGGATGGGAAGGGATGGGAAGGGAAGGGAAGGGATGGGAAGGGAAGGGAAGGGAAGGGAAGGGAAGGGAAGGGAAGGGAAGGGAAGGGAAGGGAAGGGAAGGGAAGGGAAGGGAAGGGAAGGGAAGGGAAGGGAAGGGAAGGGAAGGGAAGGGAAGGGAAGGGAAGGGAAGGGAAGGGAAGGGATGGGAAGGGATGGGAAGGGATGGGATGGGAAGGGAAGGGAAGGGAAGGGAAGGGACGGGATGGGAAGGGACGAGAAGGGAAGGGAAGGGATGGGAAGGGATGGGAAGGGAAGGGAAGGGATGGGAAGGGAAGGGATGGGAAGGGATGGGAAGGGATGGGGGCAGGGCATGTCAGTATTACTTTACAAATTTAATAAATATGGCTTGAACTTGATTTTGCAAAGCTTTAATTCTTAGAAAAACATAAAAAAATAAGCTGATGAAATGAGATTATTTAGCAACGCATCATTCATGGTACAATGACTTACATTGGAGCCTCTATGACCACCAGATGGACTCCCTGCGATTGAAAGAAAAGAAGAACAAGGGTATTTGTTTAGATTAATTAATAATCCCTTCAGTTTGATACAAAGCTATAATTGACAAAATACAAGAAAAATTATACAGACAACTGCAAGCAGTAATTGTACTGATATGCAAAGATGTGTCCAGGTTGGACCCAGTTCGGCATTTTGAAAGCAATGATATGTTCATTCTAAGGAAAGGGTAAGACTGCAAACGTTTCTGGTTGACTGCTAAGTTTTCTTGTTTCATCAGGGCATTGCTGCTTTCTGTTGTTTATATCATTTTCTAATCAATTCAAATTAAAGTTACTGAAAACATATTCCCAGTCACAACAATAAACAAGACAAGCTAACCAAGTAAGTTTAATTTTCACTGGTTGAAAAAAGGCCAATGTAACTTTTACAGAGGTATATCTTGGAAATACAGGTGTGAATGCACATGTGCCTGATGACATCAATACACTTCATTGACATGTTCTTGACTTGTTCATATTTTATCATTTGTTTTTCCAATTGCAATATAAATATTGTTATGCTGATGGCTCAGAAGAAACTCCTGTAAGTGACATGGTTGATGGTGTCATCACATTTATTAGCATGTCTTGTTAACATTTTTAATAGAGAATGTTTCATTTATACCCAAAAGTTACTACAATTAGGACTTGATTACATTTAGACCCAGATGTTATTAAAATCAGGACTTTACTTCATTTAGACCCAAATGTTATACAATTTGGACTTAATTACTTCTATAACCAACTGTTAGTACAATTAGCACTTTACTATATTTTGATCCAGATGTTATCATAATTAGGACTCAATTATGTCTACTACAGTTTGTGCATTAAATTGTTGTTGAAGTAATAAAGTAGTTAGTGTAATACCACAAACCATTCTAGATACCACTTCTATGTGTGTACATCCCTGGAATAATCAATTTTATTGCCAAAAAAATAGCAAAGCAAATCCATGTAAGGGATTTTGGATCAAATTATTCTATAACCTGCTTGAGTAAACCAAATCACAGCATAAACCTCAAAGAGCATGGTGGAGGATGCACATGTCTACATCATCTCACTTCAGTGACATGTTATGTTAATGAATATACCTATTATAACTGTTGTCCAGTTTGGCACTTATATCATATTATATCAATATAAAAGGGACAAATCATTATCCTATTAAAGTCACATGAACGATGACATCATCACACTTGATGAGAATGTCTTCTTTACTGTTTTGACTAACAACATAATTTCCAAATTTGGTACAAGTTTGTATCTCCTGAGCTGATGATGAACGCCATTTCTGGTAAGTCACATGATTGATGACATTGTCACTCTTAATTACTTCTTTATTGTTTTGACTGGTTGGTTACCTTGGTTACCTTATTTACACATTCATCTGACCAGATACCTATGGGGATCTCTGCAATTTTAGCTTGCCTTAATAAATATACTAAAATGCTCACCTATTACGCTAGGATTCTTATCCTGAAAAAAAAATGTAACATCATAAAATGGATCACATACGTGGACAAGATTGCAACAAGTATTTTAACACAGTGTAGAATCTACCAATCAAATTTGTATGACACACACCTGGTTTGTAAACAGTTGAAGTCCTTGATACTACCAGACCCTCTGACATAGCAACACACATGTCAAAAAATGACCAATGAGACAGAAACAACATTAAAATAATTACATTGCCACATATTGCTATATTGATGAGTTTGTGAAAAGAAAGAAGCCCATCAAGTGGGAAACTATTACACAGAAAGAAATCAGTCAGAAGATGATATCATAGTAGAAGTACAGACAAATTAAAGTGCTTTCATTACAACAGCTGTTCCCAATTACTCCCTGGCAGTACAAGGTATGGTTCCAGGGTTTTGAAGCTATAGGCAAACCAACAACTTCCTAAAAGAGCAAGTTTAGTTATCTTCAATATCACCTATATTTAATGGACAGAATCTGTCACAAAGTGGTACACCAATTTCAAAGTATCCATATTCATATCCAGATGCCTCAACATAGCCCTTTTATGTTTACAAGTTCAGATATACGATTCTGGCTAGGGCAAGAAAGGAGATATTCATAATACCATTGAATGACGAAGTCTTTCACAGGCCAAATTGTGAAGTCAGGAAATCTCACATTGCTTTTGTGTGTAATTGTACCGTTAAGTTTACAAACAGTATCACTTACTTCAACAATTTTATCTCTGTAGCCTATGTTACATCAATTTAATCTCTGTAGCCTATGTTACATCAATGTAATCTCTGTAGCCTATGTTACATCAATGTAATCTCTGTAGCCTGTGTTACACCAATGTAATCTCTGTAGCCTATGTTACATCAATTTAATCTCTGTAGCCTATGTTACATCAAATCAATGTAATCTCTGTAGCCTATGTTACATCAAATCAGGTACCGATAGTCCCTACCATTTCACCAAAGGGTGTTTGTCCTAAATGGGAACCCATGTTTAAAGCACACTGCAATCTTTGTATGCTTTTAAGCAATCTCTAGACCCATCCATTTTTTGAACCAAATTGCATGGTTTTCCAAGGGCTTTGCCCTAGATCCCACCAAGGGCCCTAGGTGGACCCCACATCTAATGCACAAAACATTCATCCACAGCTGGTAAAGGTGGTGCACAAGTTCTTGTTCAATGGCTAAGGGGTGCAATAACTGGACACGGTAAGAAATACTGCATTACAAGTCTATAGTGATCAGCAAAGTGATCTTTCAGATAGATTTAACAAATGTGATTTAACACTACAATGATCTATATATGCTGGTATGTTAATCTTTTAACTTGATGAGAACATGACATTAGCATCTAGTACACTAATTTCAGATCTTTCCATTTGAAAGTAATACACAATACTTACAGGCTGTGGACTATCACAAGTGGAAGTGTCAACTGAAAAGAGAGCAGATAAGACTGTACTGAAGGCAACACAACTCAAACATAATATATCAAACTCTGGAGGTTACTGACCTCTGTGTTGTCTACAGTTCATTTGCATCTTCAGTCACATCTTTGATCAATGCATAGCCACCCTTACTGAGCATTTCTTTTCGTCTTTTCATTGATTTAAGAAATTCAATTGACATATAAAACATGCAGCATACAAGACAATGTTATAAAATGAATACATGTTGACTTGATTGTCCTGAAAACAGTTTGATTTTGTTGTGCAATAACCAAAAACATTCATGTCAAACAGGCAGTTACTACTAGTTATCAAGATACTTCCTATGAAACTTTTTTGATACATGTCCTGGTATCAACAGTCTGAGTCATCTGAAGAGCTTGCACAGCACAAATTACACTTTAATCACAGCAGCTGTATTATGGAGAAAAAATCTTGGAAGACTGCTCAGAGCAATACAAGATTTAAGTAGAAATGAAGTGGCTGCAGTCAGAAGGTATAATTAATGTAACAATGCAACATGCTCGCTTAGCTATTACTTTAAAACATAGACTCTTATGACATGACCACGTGTCCACTGATCAGAGGGAAATCAGGTGCATGCAAAAACAGAAAATATAAAATGGAGGATAGTTATTACAAATGATTGCTTGCTAGTTATAGCAGCCTTTTTGATTGTGTTTGATCAAAAATTCCCAACTGAAAAATTAAAAAGGAAAGACTCAATGAGTTTACTTGTTATTAAAATAGAATCTATTGCATGCTGGCATAGACATGGTTGAGCAACGCAAATGCATATACTAAACTTCCATTATATTCTCATCTAACAGTCACCAGCTGCTTGACAATGGTGCTGTTTTAAACCAGTTGTTCTATTTTAGAGAAGTCAACATTCAGTAACATTGCCTATTGCAAAACATAAAAAAAAAACTGGGAAAGTGTAGACTTGATGAGTGAGGGTGCTCTGATACAGAGAGTTATTTCCAAGTTGTATCAATGTCAGAAGAAACAAAATAGAGTTCAGACAATTAAATAAAACAAACAGTAAAACACTGAATGACACAAACTTGAGCGGGAAAAAAACAGGTCCAAATAGAGTAGTGTAGAAGGAAAGATGAAAGTGTCGTGCATAAACTAAGAAACAGATTCTGAGGTGTAGTTACAGGAAAGCAAGAACACCAGTGAATGCGTTCAATACCATATACTTCCTTGGAGCAATTGCTGTGTACTTATGTTGTGGGCAATCCATGAGAGACTGAGGGGAAAAGGACAAAAGCTGAAAAGCATTGCTTATTTTCTTGGCTTTTTAATGATCACCTTAGTTGAAGTAATTTGTAAAAAAATACTAACAAGCATTTTCTATCTTGGAACGTCAAACTGTTTTGACCCAAATGTATCATGTCATTTTATCTCTAAATTAGTAGTCAAATATCAGTCCCAAGCAGGTTGCAATAAACTTTGAAGGCAAGTTGTAACCCTGCCAAACTAAAACAGTGTCCTAACTTTTAACCATAAATTGTTTAGCGGTTCCAATGCCAAACATATTCATAGTATGGTAAGCGATACATTTTAATATTCATGAACTTATGCACACCAAAGTGAAGAGGGATTATCTATTTGACTAATGCAACAACATATAAAGGAAGGTACAAGGAATCAGTTATCATGTTGACAAAGTCTATTAGGGAAATAGTATAGAAATAGATACAGCATAAATATTAATGAGGTCAAATTTATGACCTCATAAGCATGTATCTATATACTTACATTGTATTATCCAAGTATATGTATAAAGCTAATTAGACATACTATGTTATAGATATCTGATAAACAATTTTATGTTCACTGACTAATATTCCTGACAGGCACAACAAAAACAACATGTACGAATGTAATGTGACAATTAACCTATATGCCAAGGATGAAAACTATGGAACATTTGGTTCTTTTCTTGAGTTTAAAAGCCATTGCTTGCAATTTGAAGAATCCTTATTGACATAAAGTTGGAGACATCATGAAAATGTGCTTATTATGTACCAACATCACCATACCAATATGAATCACGAAAAAAGCCCTGCCCATTTATTTAATATTTATGAATGGCAACCAAAAACAATCTACTCATCACGGGGCATCTACCTATTAAGTAGGACATTGATTCAACTTGTGGTTAGTGAGATCATGTCTAAAAGCTGTTTTAGATGATTTCTCATTACGCCCCACCCACTCATGAATATTAATGAGGTAAAAATTGTTCTGCAGTTTACATCACCAAACCAAGTAAGAACTAAATCGGACATATGATGAAGAGATATTGACAGTTTAAGAAGTTTATGTTATGCCCTGCCCACTCATTAATATTCATGAGATGAGAACCAAGAACAATAAGGCACATCTACACATGGTAGGGCATCTACCTACCAAGTATGACATTGATTCAACTTGTGGTTTAAAGGCTAGCCGTCACACACACAATGACATGCACCCATACAAACATACAAACATGCCAGCACGATTGCAGAGGTTACTGAGCATTCAGCATCATAACCAGAAACATATTGAACTGTAATGCTTTTGCAAGTATTGAACCTCTTCTGGCAAGTTCTGAATAAGTTAAAGGAGCATCTTATTGAAAGGTAATTGAATGCTCATGCAGTGTGCAACAATATGCAATTCATACATGAGAAAATCATTACTGAATGGAACAAATCCTATGCTGACGAGAGGTTCTGATCTAGCCCTGATTCTTCGGGTAAGGCTATCACCTAAAAAAAGTGAAAGATGACCATAAAAGGAAAAAGAATGACAGAATGCAAAAAGTATTAAAATATGATGATCGCCAAGCATATTTATCCATTAAGCATACTGATACAGATTATTTTACAGCTGTTTATTCATAAATTGCAGCTTACATATTTGCAAAGTATGCACATCATTCAACTACATTAAACACAAACAAGTTTCATGCACAATTGAACGGAGAGTCTTTAACTGAAAATGAAATGTACTAAAACAACTTTCTTATTCTCAGAGTTGACATTCAACTTTTCTATCGACTTGTCAGTATTCACACATGTGTAAAACAGAGTAGCAACATCCTAAGAACTGTGTAATTTCTATGATTTGTACTGGAGAACTGTAAAGATGACAAAAGTGGAATTCATTCCCTAAATCCCTAGTACATTTCTCTCTATCACAAACTTTAAGTTTGATGCTAAACCACAATATTCTATTTCCATCCAGTTCATTGAGCTGGCAAGTAGCATGGGATTGGATGCGCAAGTAGCAAATAATGTTCTCCGTATCAAGAAATAAATATGGCTTTTTGGTATTTTTTTCTAGTGATTGTGAACTTAAATGCAATTCAAGTTATTAATAATAACTAAGATCTGCCATTACTTCCACTAAAATAAGATTTAAAAGAAATCAAATATGCTAACCAAAATAGCTTATATCTTAAAGAGGTGCATTATGGATAAATCAATCATGCAGAGAGTAATTTTTTCTTGGGCCTGTAGCATTAAATCATGCAATACAAACAAATTGCTCAAGTACCACTGCCTGCCCTGAGATATGGGATTGATGTTGTCTGCGGGACTGAGTGTGAACTGGCTAGAATGGGCCGGCTTATAGTGGACTGGGTGCGTTGCTCACGCATAGCATCGCTCGCTAACAAACATCAGAGAAAATAAGAGGTGTCAACATTAGCATTCTATGAATTTAAAAAGAGTGAAGGCTAATTTCTTCCATTGTGTAGAGAAAAAAATCATCTACATGCCACATATGAAGTTCATTTGACATGATTACATCTATTTTGAGTTATACAGTTTACCACCCAAAGTGTCATACACACACACATACATATTTACACTCATATAGCCACCCAAACAATGACATAGATCCTGTTTGCCTTCGGCAAGGAATAAACAATGGTCAAATGTGTTGTTTAGAAAATATCAGCAATGAAGCAGTCATCAATGGACAATGTTGACTATGAATGACAAACAGTTAATGTACTTATGGTGTACACATACTGTGAATGAGATTCACCATAGCCATACAACAGAAACCAACATTTCATTTGGAGGCATCTACAAACTTCGGGAAAGGAATCAAGACGACATGTGTCATAAAACAATTTCTGTTTAAATTAATTGCCTTATGACACTACCACACATCACATATCACACATCTCACATTGCATATTTCACTTCTTATGTACCGTTACGCTGCATTGTTAGTCCTTAAATATGAAGCACCTTATACTCTCTCTGTTGCACTATTTTGGACTTTCATCAAACTTTGCATCAAGTGCACCCATCTGTAGAATAGTTGTTCAGTTCTGTAGGCTAACAGTCAGTTTGATGGAATTAACTTGAAAACCTGGATTCCGTACAGTAGTGTAAACCTGGATTCCGTACAGTAGTGTAAACCTGGACTCCATACAGTAGTGTAAACCTGGACTCCATACAGTAGTGTAAACCTGGACTCCATACAGTAGTGTAAACCTGGACTCCATACAGTAGAGTTCTGTTTCTTATCCTTTCTTCATACATGCAGCAAATAAAACCTTACTTTATATTTACTTTTCAATATGTCAAGGAAAACTCTCAATTGACTTTGTAAAGATGTCTTCCTGGGTTGTTTGTTTATATTAAAGATACATAGATAGTTTCAACGGTAGATATTAAGGTCCAACGGTATGACCACACCCAAATATTGATATACATATTTAAAATTAGAAATATTACCAGCTATATCGATATTTCACGAAACTTAAAGGAACTGATACACACACTGCTACCCCTAAAGAATCCCAAAACGCATACATTATATGCGTGTATATTCTTGTGATATTCTTAGAAAGTTTATTATATATCTACTATCAACTATCAATCCAGTAACTATCTGTTAAGACTGAATATCTTTACAATTTAAATAAGTTCTTCAGAAAAATATGACATATTTTTTTATTTAAGCTGATTTCATGCACATCCATGAGTAATGCTTCTGAACACTCATGACGACTGTTGGGGAGGAGGGGGGAGGGGTGGTGCCGGGGGTTCATGGGCCTCACCTCCAATCATCAGTTAGGAAATTGGTTCAGTCAGGGTAGTTTTGCATTCAGCCAGGGAAGACATGGGCCAATAATACAGGTGTACGCTCCTCCCATGCCTGCTTTTTCAACCTTACACGAAGTATTTATTAGAATATCTTCCATTTAGGGCTATGTACTTAATATATAAACCTAAATTTATAGTCTCACTATGCCTCAGACAGTGCCATTTGCAATATAAATTTGAATACACAATTCTAGGGAGGACCCCCAACTCCCTACATAGGCTTCAGTGACTTCAGGGCAGCCTCCATTTCATTCAAAACAATTGTTCATTCGCCTCTGGCCCCTACATTAATCAGTCAGGGAAACTTTGAATTTATCGTTATTTATTAGCACAACCTTCTGTTTAGAGCTACTTATAAAATCCCAAATTATAGTACATTGTTAATAGCTGGGATAAGTTGCAGCACTTTTAGATAGTTCTTATTCGTCTTTGATGGGATTTTGGAGCGTAAAAATACATGTCAGCAAGAGGACTTCCATGTACATTTCTCTAGAATATATCTCAGGGCCCTAGTAGAGGCTTCGAGTCCTTAATGGTGGTCCAGGGGCAAACAACAGGAAAGTTCAAACATTTTCAGGTATTCCTTTTCCTCTTGTAGAGAGTTTTAATAACAAAATACATGTGGGAGAGAGAAATTAAATTTCTATTTGATTTATTTCAAAGCCTGGTGAGGTTCCAGGGCCGATGCCATCAGAGGTTGTTGGATTTTGAGATATTTTCTTATCCAGCTCACATAGTGACTTTAAAGAACAAAAGCACATGTCATACAGAGAAATTCAATTTCTGTGGAAGGTATGTACCAAGCATGGCAGCTGCAGTTCTTTCAGACAGTTCTCTTGTAACTGTTTTAACTTATGCACAGAAATACATTCTAGAGATTCCAATATCATCGACTAAATGTATTTCAAGGTTCATGTGAAGGGATATTTTCTGCATTTGTATATCTAGAACAAGTATCTCATGGAGAAGTCTAGGAAGGTTTATATTTAAAATAACCTCTTTTTCACTCCTAAGTGGAAGTTTCTCTCTTGTTTCTCGGTGTGAGTATTCAGTACATATAGTTATGTGTCAGTATTGGCAAGTATTCAAGTATATCTGGTATTATTTATTTACATGTTTGGTATTATCTTCCATATCGTCGAAATGGGTATCAAGCTGAGAATACTTGGTATGTCAATGTATCGACAGACCTTTAGCAGACACAACTTATCTGGTTGAAAAATAACCATTGACTTTGATGGTACAATAATACAGTAGTAAAATACATATCTACCTGGTCTACTTGGCCACAAAAATTTTCCTTTGATGGGCTGACCCTGGCAATTGAAAGAGAATATGCATAGAAAAGTATTAACGTCTGCGTGTTGTCTGATATTTTCTTCTAATTAGTATTCAGATGAAAAAGATAAACATTTTATCAGCCCTTCAAAGAGTCACTTAATAGCACCTGAAATGGTCTGATGAATACGCCTTAATATGAAGTTTATGTTCTCCTTATTACATAGGATACAAAAAAACACTATTATAGGACTCCCTTTGGTGCAAAATCTGACACCAAAAGTACAGGAAAAATGGATCCCAAGGCATCCGTACTGCCATCCACGGCGAAAAAATTTCTTTCCGCAGCCAGCTACCCTGTGACGTCATCGCCAGAACCCATTTAAGCACTTTCACTTCTCATAGCGTTAGCGTTTGAAACTGCTTCTCGACGTGTAAAGTTTCCTCTCCGAATTCCAGCGTTAGCGAAGATTTGGACCTTTATCTTACAGATTCTTCAAGCAACGATGAAGATGACTTTCTCCAACAAAACATTGATGAAGAAGAACCAGCATTTGAAGAAAATAATTGCGGACTTATCAAACAGATGTTGCACAAGCCAACGCTCATGAAGTAGGACCACAAAAAAACGCCGCAGAAGTGCCAGCTTACCATTTTCACTGTCCGTTTTTCGGACAATAAAACAAGACTTTTTGGCAGGTCCAGGGCCTTCTACTTCATCCCTGAGACCAATTTCGCTATCTCCCTGTTTACGTGGTTACTCGGCCGACAATCGGCCTAGGCTACTAAGCCTACAGCAACACTAGTGTAACGAGTTCCACTTGTGCTAGGCAGGTCTCTCATTCTACTCCCTGTTCTGTTGTAGCCTTGGAAGAATCCAATTGAAATTGTCTAATGTTTCTTTTCTTGCTATTAATCAGATACTTTCCAGGCATATCCAGAATATTTCCCCAGACTCAATTTAATGGCATGTGCTGGTTCATAACAATAGTAAAATGTGCACTGCATATTACACTAGTGTTGGATGGTTCCCGAAAACTGGCATTTGTAGTTTGAACGAACCATGTCCAAATTTCCTTAATTTGTTGTCTTTCCGAAACTTGTGCAGTGTAATACCATCTTTGTTTGCGGGTTTTGTGATGACGTCATCGACCGTGTAGCTGGTTTTTGCATTTTTTCAATTCTGGCCAAGGAGCTTAATTACTTTGATTGCTTATTAATCACCATATAAGGGAAAATTTGAATAAATGGCCTGCAGAATGTCATAATAAAAAATGATCAAAATAATAGAATGGGGCATATTTATCTGACCGTGGCAGGTGCTCTTTAACTAGACATGTTTGAAATCCAAAAGAATATTGCTCCTTTCACAATTGCTCAAACTGCATTGGAAAAAAAACCTTATTCATTACAGCACTGTTTACAGAGCCAAGAAATTGCAATATTATGTAAACATTAGAACAATAACGAAAGTGGTCTGGAGTCTTTTACATGAGAAGTGTTAGTAATACGACCCCACCTTTTAATACTACAACACTTCAAAATAAAACTTTTACATATACTTACATGTTTAGGCGAGGGCCCTGGCATTTTATCCTTGTGGGTTAGTCGCCATTTCTCAAAGAGTTTGTGAGCCTCCTCATTGGTGATCTCTTGATTTAGCATCTGTTGGTCAATACGCCACAACTCTATTTTCCAATCTTGAACAGCTGCCACTGAAATTTAAAGTGTACAAGCTGAATGAAAACATTACAGAACAAAACATGTACAAAAGTGGCACATGACTGTATGTGTCTTCAGAAAGTGAGCAGACTAGGAAATGACAACAAATATCTTTAATAACAAATTCATTAAGGTTTCGAAGAGGTAAATTAGCTACATCTTTTAGGAAGCTGAGATCTCAAGGTTTCGTTCTTGAGATAACTCAACGAAGAACAAATCCTTTCTACAGAATGCAGAAGTGATTTTTGGGGAAAATTGTTGATATTTATCTTAAAATACACACACATATATACTTTGACCTATCATCTATTCACTATAGAGTATCAATATTCTATGTACGAGATTTATCAAAGATTCCCTTCTTGAGATATGTGTCATTAGCATAACAGTCTGGGTCTTCAGTTTTTGGCCTCTGAAAACCTCAAATGACCCATGAGTTCATATATTTAATATGGGGCATCTATATATCAAGTGTCAGATTCTCTTTTTGAGATATCACGTTCACAAAATTTTCAGAATATGACCGTTGATAACATCAAGTGACTTTTCACCTATACTAAAATCCATAGATAATATTTACCAAATATGGGGTATCTGCATTCCAATTTTTGAGATTTATCCAAATTTCCTTTCTTGAGATATCATATTTACAAGTGAGGTGCCACACACACACCAACTCCACCATGATTACTGGATCTATGATTTACTGCATCAGTGAAAGAAATTATTGTTCATGTGGAGAGAAGTTCTGAGCCATCCAATACTGAAAAACTTAATTGAATCAAATTAATACCATTTGATAGTACCTATGCCTAAGCAATCCAAAGCAGATAATTTACTTGGCAGTTATGAACAAATTGTAGAAAACAAACATGTTACTGACTAACATTGGTGACTAAGTTGTATTTGTTGTGAGTTTCTCATCAAAGTAAGAGGTAATCCAATTGTCTCACACTGCCAATAGTGTAACATTCATATTGACATATTAAACACACTTTTTGGAATTATGTCTTTTCAGTTTAAGAACAATGCTTTTTATGTCATCCACAAGCGTGGTTCAGTATTATTATTAAACAAATCTTCTTAGTACACATTCTTGTTTTGAGGTACAACATTGGAAACTGGGATTCCTAGCCACACTTTGTATGCAGAGCTTGGAAGAAACTACAAACCAGCATTGAAGAAACCTCTTGAAGGTAAATTGTTACTGCCACACTATGAGGAGAAACTTGTATCAGGGAGCAACAGCAGCAACTCCCTGGTCTTATTTGCAGTCTAGTAAAGTCATATCATATTAACTTTAGTCATGTACTCGTTGTGACACTTCATTGTAAAGGGTCCAATAAAACTGATTAACCCTGAAAAAACTCACTACAGTGTAACAATGTATTAAGTTTGAAGTTAATCCAAGCTTGCTTTTGAAATTGTCAAGTTTATCGAGGTTAACCTCTCTTGACTTGAAATGACATTTGACTTCACGACTTCACAGAAAACAATAGGTTTTTTGTACTCACTAAAGTAAATAAACTGTATGAAGTTCATCAAGCCTTGCTTTTGAAGTTATCATGTTTAAAATGTTTTCAAACATTGACCCCTTTAATCTAAAGTTACTTTTGACCTGTATGAAAAACATTAGGCTTCTTCTGCTCTCTAAACATGCTACATGTGGAGTTCAACCAAGCTTTGATTGAAGTTTTTGAGACTTTGAACTCTACTCACATGACCTATCATCTCTACAAAAACAACAGTTTCAGTTCAGTTTGAAGAGAGAAACATGTCTTTCTTGAGCTGCACAACATTCCAATTCTATAACTTTCAGAAAGTCTTTAAAATTCCTTCACAGGGCATGGAGTTATCATCAGCTCCCAGATATCGGCTGCACATTATGTAGATAAACTTAGCTCACCAGTTCATCAGATACAGCAATCTCATAAGATCTCTCATACTGGTTAGTTTTTGAAAAAAACACAATCTGAATGGACAATTTCAAACAATGCTAGATGCAACACCTTCCAGTCATCCATGCCATACACACACCCTTACCATTTTCATCTGGATTCTGGGTTGCGGATGGTGGTGATGTTGGGTTCATTCGGCTTGGTAGGGCAGGCCCAGCAAGGGGCTGTGCTGGCTGTAGTGGCTCATAACTCTGGGTGAAAGGAGAAAATTGGTACAAAACAGAATATGTGATTCATTGACAAAGATCTATAAATGTGACATTACACTGCTTACATCATTTTACTTTTAATATTATTGTTTACATGAACCATCCTTGAATGAATCATTTCTTTAAATGCTTTTTAGAATAAATAGGGGAAACAATGGACAGTCTATAGCATATGTCTTCCTCTTGCAAGGATGTACCTGAATAACTGGGTAGGAAATACTGTCTAGCTGGTAGTGTATCAGCTATAAGTTGGGAAATATTTGGAAATATTAAGAAATTAAATTAACCAGAAAGCAAAATGCATTGAGGTTTCAATGACTTTATTAAACTAGACTTCTGCTTGTTCACCAGAAATAGCTCATACAATATAAACGTCCTGAACCACTATTTTAATGTACAATTACACCGGCATGATAAACACAGGTCAGTCTACTGTACGTGGCAATACACACTTTCACCAAAAACAATAGGGATCTTGTACTCAACGTGATGCATCCACACACCAAGTATGAGAAGTATCCATGATTTCTACTATGAGATATCATGTTTAAAAGGTTTCCGCGTTTGACCACTGGTGACCCAGATGAACTTTGACCTCCCACCAAAAACAATTGAATTCTTCTATTCAATATAACGCATCCACATGAAAAGTATTCATACTTCCTATCATGAGATATTGTGTTTACAAGGTATTCAGTCTTTGACCTTGTGTGACGTCAGATACCATTCTTCTACTCACTATAATGCATCCACATGCCAAGTATGAAAAGATCCCATGCTTTCTAACTTGAGATATCTTGTGTAAAAGGTTTTCAATTCTTTGACCTCTGGTGATCTCAGATGACCTTTAACCTCCACCAAAAACAATAGGGTTCTTTTACTCAATATATGGCATCTACTAGCCAAGTATGAAACGTATCCATGATTCCTATGTTGAGATATTGCGTTTACAAGCTGGGCATATCACACAGACATACATACATACATACACACAAGCACACACAAAATACACATACGTACGGGATCCTGACTACAGTTCTTTTGTGATCAAAATTAAACATTAAAGTTAAACAGTCTAACTGTTAAACCTAACACTTTCATGAAAGAGATATTCAAGTAGCAGACAATGTAGCACTTATCTTACAGAGAAAAATATTCTACAATGTAAGTTGCAAACTCCATCTATAAAGAATCTTGTACCAAACTTGAGATACTGTCATACATGTATATATTCTATATTACTCTAGTAAACCACTGAGTGACTATCAAGTTGATGACAGGAGGTCATCACATGTTAATAAATGGCTACTAACATGAGGAACACCATTTTGTTTTGTGTCTTATTAAGTCTGTAAACACCTACATAAGATGACATAAACATGGTGTTAGAAGTGGTGCTATAACAATCCACTACCCAAAGCACAATATGGAGTGAATGTTTAGCAAAAAGGACCAAGTCAAGAGTCATTTCTCAAAAGAAAACAGCAATTCAGATTGAGAGTGAACGTGATAACACACACACCTGAAGTTGACGTAACAAAGCTCAGAATCATGCACTGTGGATTGCACACGATCAGAGCACACACCTGAAGCTAGCACAAAGCTTATTTCCAGGATGTACTCAACAATACCAAACACAAAGAGAGTTCCTCTACCTAGGTGAGGTACCATATAGAACTATTGCTAGCAATACATTAATACCGCACCAGAAGGCAATGCAAATGACAGGATATACTGAATTGCACTGGAGGGAGTTCAAAGACGCATGTACACGGACTAAAGAATCAAGACTGAGCAAGACATAAAGTCCAAATCAGAGCAGATACACTGAAAAGAATTATAGGCCTAAACTGTATGTGTGTTTTGACAAATCTCCATTATCTGATGTGAATTTGAAAGATCCTGATAAGATTATTGAAGCCCTAGACAGACAAATTGTAAAGAAATCCAACATCATCTTCGAAAGATTCTAGTTCAATCAGGCTGCCCAACAGCAACATGAAACAATTGAACAGTTTGTCGACCTACTAAGGCACTTAGCTAAAACGTGCAATTTTAAGACAAACCGCACTGGTGACAAGAACATTGTAGTTATGACATAATACAAAGATGAAATGATAAGGTATTGACTCAAATTAGGTGCTAAGGATGACAATGCACCAGCTTGATTGTTCAGGCAAAGCAAAAAGCATCTCTAGCGGATCCTTTGAAATCTTCGAGATTGACGAAACTACAAACAAACTAAGAAAACAGGGAAAACAGCAGCCAAAGGCTGAAGGGATTGTAAACTACTTGAAATCAAAACCCAAATGCAGCAACAACAAGCGTGAACCTCCCAAGAGCAAAATGATAGAATGCAATAACTGTGGACACAATTACGAGTGCAAGAAATGGCCAGCCTGGAGAAATCTTTGTTCTTGTGGCCAACGGAATCACTATGAGACAGCATGCAGATCTATAGGCAAACCCAATGCAGCCGCAAAAGACAAAAGAGAAAGCAAACGCTTGCGCACTTAACACCACCATGCATTACCCAGCAATAAATGCACTGTAGACCATTGATTAACCACTCAATTGATCATCATGTTCTTGCACTCTGGGCTCATATGTGTTCATGTGATAACGATCCCCAAATCCACAGTATTGTCATTTACCACACTTAATGGTCAGTTGTATAAATTATGCTTTACATTCTCATCTGTATTTCATGCAAAGGTATGTTGGGAATGTGCTAAGAAGTAGCAAACTGGCTAAATTTTGGTAAAACCTTAGGATGCTGGTAATGAGGATTGGCTGCTAAAGAATCAATAGCTACATTTGGAGTAGATGGAACAAGAAGTTTTTTATTCAATTTTTCAATATAGTACAGATTAACTTTATTAAAGAGCAATTCACTGCAATGTGGATCTCCATCATAGCCAAGCTAGGATTGTCACAAAAGCATCACTGATGTAAGTTGAAGTTGGTTTAGATATTTTTCATGCCTGGCGGCCATGTTTATTTAGGCTAATAGGAATAACAAAAGTTTGTGAAGTCACTGTAATAATAAGAAAGGTTATGTTTGATTCAGAATGATGTTATTCACCATAAAATGTCCATCTATTATACCAGAAATATTTCCCCATCTGATGTGATTTTTAAACCTCTAAACATAAATTGACATAACTCTTAATACAGTTTAGGCATCTTCTCTTCCACTTCTTTTTAAAGATAGGGCCTGCATTTCACTAGATAGTATGAACCAGACAAAGATAATAAAGAACCAACTGGTATGCTGGATGATATTAGATTTTACATATTTAAAAATAAAATACATCCTAACCTGGTTAGATTCTTCATCTTCATCAGACTCATCACGGCGTAAGTGTGGCACCTCTGGAAAGTAGACGTTATAGATGCTACTACCTGAGAAATGAAGAAATCAAAAAAGAATGTCAAGAAATGCTTGGTGCTAACTAAAATAGCTATTACCAAATTAAGGGTACACATTTCAGAACACAAAGAACTATTTGGTTTTAATTACTATGCCATAACGTGTGATACAACAATCCAGCAAAATCCTAAATAATATCACACAGAGAAAATCTGAAATTTACTTGCAAAAATCATAATAATCCTTATGGTGGCATAATTTGTTGCTTTCCCTTGACAAAAAAAGTGGACATCCAATTCAGAGCGAAAATTAAAGTTAAATTAGTGAGCATTTGAGATTTTGTTATTTAAACATTTTCCGTTAAAAGAAGCCTAGTTACATAAATATATATATATGTATATATATATATAAATATATATATATATATATATTATTGTTATTATTATTTATTGAATTTCATATAGTGCAACCCCAACAAAGTTTTCAGTTGTGCTTTACAACAAAATACATAGAGAAGAATAAACCATTCATAAGAAAGTAAGATATCAAATGGCATAGAAAAATATACTAGATGAATGAACAAAAATATAAAATTGTTATGAAAATCAAAGAGAAAAATAGAAAATGCAAAATGTTATATAAAATCTAAATGAAAATTCAAAAATATCAAATATAATAAATACAAATATTGCAGGGGCATATCCAGGATTTTCCAATAGGGGGGGCGCCAGGCATGAATGATCGCCGTCCTGGGGGATGGGTCTAAGGGGAGGGGTGTACAATTTTTGCTTTCAAAGAAGGGCTGAAATGCAAAATGGTGTCATATGCATGGGCGGCGATCCGTACTTCCGAGTGAGGGGGGGGGGTATGACCTTGTTGACTATCTAAGCGTAGCGCCACCATGAGTTGGCGCGAAGCGTACAAGAAAATTTTGGGATTAACAAACCCTCTAGATGGCCGGAAACGGCACTTCCCGAGGTTTCCAAGCGGCATATACCCAACTTTAAAATAGGGATGTCATGTCCGAAATATCTCATAATCAGGATCCAAAATACTTTTTTTTTTAATTTCGGGTGTTATTTTGGGAAAATTGCCCCTGTCAATCTTGTTTCAGGCGCAACGTTAGAATGTTCGAGAGCTCTGTTATATTATTCGATGAAGAAAATGGCCTCATGCAGGCTATTATAGGCCTATACACATGCAATACACAATTACACATAGTTACATTCCTAGGTACCGATTGCTAGGGCATCCAGGTGAAACGTGTATTAAGCATTACCCTGGTTACATGAGATTCTCAGCTGTTCGAGGGAACATGTACGTGTGTAGGCCTACTATAGGGCCTATATGAATACTATGAGGGTGCATATATGTACTATATCAATACCGTGGGCGCAATAATACATTTTGTTGTTATAGGGCCAATAAACCTACAGTCAACTATTTTTGCTTTATAAAGACGCTTTATTTGAAAAGATCGCACTGCGTTTATGGTAGGCGAGAAATGAAGCTAAAAAAGAGCCGTACATTAACGAAGATGCATAAATGTAGGCATGAAAATATTCTTATCCCTGGCATTTGGTGGGGGGGATATGGTGCATTACATCCCCTCCACCCATTTTCATGGGGGGATATATCCCCCCTCCACCCAGGATCGCCGCCCATGGCCATATGTGATCCATTTTTCGACCTTAATAATAAGCAACATTTCCAGTAAATATGGACACAAAATGCACAATTTAGTATGGCTGGCATGTCATTTAGTGTTTATAGTGATAATACAAACACAATTACCATCTATGTTTCTAAAACTATTATGCCGCCGAACTTCGCCAGAACCTTTTTTTGGCAAACAAAAAATAAAGCATACGGGGGGGGGGGGGGTTGAGCGATCACCGACATCTCACATAAAGGTCGTCATCATTTTTTTTTTTTTTTTTTTTTTTTGCTAAACTTTTTTTTTTTTGGTGACGGCCAATAGGGGGGGCGCGCGCCTGTTGCGCCCCCCCCTGGATACGCCCCTGTATTGAAAATTTGAAAAATTGAGTATATAAGTGATTAGCCAGGAAATAAATATGATTTGAGTTTTCTTTTAAAAATTGCAAGATTCTCAGATTGTTTGACATGGTTAGGTAATTTATTCCATTGCTCGGCGCCAAATACACTTATTGCTCTTGAAGCAAAAGTGACCCTCTGTGTTCGTGGAATGATCAGCTTATAAAGAATATTATTTGAACGTAGAGACCTACTAGATTGTGGTGCTAAAGTGAATCTAGATATAAGATATTGAGGAGCAGATTTATCAACAACGCATTTAAAGACCAGCGTTAATATTTTGTGCAGAATTCTTTGTCTGATGGGAAGCCAATGCAACTCCTTTAAAGCTTCAGAAGCACTATCCTCCTTTCCTCTTTGCAGAACAAGTTTGGCAGCCATGTTTTGAGTTCTCTGAAGCATCATAATAACAACATTTGGTAGATTAGCATAGAGGGAGTTAGCATAATCTAAGTGACTTAGCACTAGTCCTAAAACAATAGTATGGCAGGCATCCTTGGTTAGTAAGTGTCTAATGTTTCTTACAAGTCAAAGTCCTGCCATGGCAGCTCTACATTTGGCAGCAATGTGAGTCTTCAACGTTAAATGAAAGTCCAGATGTGCGCCTAAATATTTTACACAATTTGAACTATTTACGGTAGTGTTACTGATACAAATACTGTCTAAAGCACACTTAGATAATAATTTCTTCGATCCAACTTGTATATATTCAGTTTTAGTTTCGTTCAGTTTTAGTCTATTTTGGTCCATCCAAACTTTCACATCCCTCATAGTTATTGAAATTTCATTTCTGACTGTGTTTGCCTCATCGAAGGTTGGTTTATGCGATTGTTTAATTGCATGATCATCCGCATAGCCATGTAATTGGAATGAATCCGGAATGACGTAGCGCAATGTGCTTGCATATGTCGAGTACAAAACAGGTCCTAACAGGCTTCCTTGTGGGACACTGAAATCCAGTCTTTTGGAAGATGATAATGACCCATTGATATTTACACAACATTGTCTGTCAGAGAGATATTTGCAAACCATTCTAAAGACATTTCACCAAGCCCATATTCATTTCCTAGCACCTCCAATAACACTTTGTACAGTATCAAACGCAGCCAAAAGCCCATCAAGCACATTTGTGTCACTTTCTCCATGGCCCATAACAAGTCGTCCAATAAGCTTACAAGAGCAGTCTCACAGCTGAAATTAGCTCGGTATGCAGACTGATACAATGGAAGAGGAGCCGATGACTGAAAGTGCGAATTCAGCTGTTCAAGTACCACTTTTTCAACTACTTTGGAAAGAAAAGGGAGATTACTTACTGGTCTGTAGTTTGACAAATGTAAGTCCACGCCATGCTTTTTGATTAATGGTCGAATGATTGCTTTATTCCATTCATTAGCAAACATACCATTTTCCAGAGAAAAGTTTACAATCTTTGTAAGAGGGTTAATGACCACTCCCAAGACAGCCTTCAAGAGTGGTGTTGGTAAGATGTCAGACAGTTTTCGATGACATACTGCTTATAATACTAGCAAGTTCATCTTCTGTAGTAAGAATTTGCCATATTTCTCTCATGGGCGGCTTGTAAAGTTCATTGTCATATATATATATATATATATATATATATATATATATATATATATATATATATATATATATATATATATATATATATATATATATGAAAATATCTATATATATATATAGATATATATATATATATAGATAGATATATATATATATATATTTATATATAGATAGATATATAGATACGTAAGAAACGTTTTGTGTTAAATACACTTTCCAAAGGTAACAAAATTGTTCCACAATTTGTTGTGCACAGTGATTTTTCTGCTTTGATTTCCAAGTTATACTGCACACAATAATTCAAAGCCTTTAAGTATAGGAAGTTTCTTTCCACTAAATTGAAGACAGCAGCAACTGAGTATGAAGTTGCAACATTCCAGCTGACTTTATGATGTAGAAGCCTAGTTACATGCAAAAAACAAACAGTAGTCACAGCCACAGAGATTCACATTGAAGTGATCTGGTGTACTCAGATGATCCCTTAACCCAATTGATTTTGTACTGGCATCAATGAGTGCCTCTAGTTATAAGCCAATTGAAACCCTCAGAGTAGACTGAAACAACATGTCACAAAATATGAATAAAGTTTGGCAAGTTTGCTCAAATTCAAAATTCAAACTACAGGATAAATTAAGAGCTACTGATGTGCAACAAGTAGGATTACAAAGTGAAGATGATGTTAGTCTGGTTTATTACATTAACCATAAGATCTGTTCAAAACATGAACTACTGTAGATATGTAATGAATATTAGAGGAACTTTGCATAAAGAGTTATGAAAAATTATAGGCAATGGATTAGAGTAAAGTAACATGATTATTTTGCAGTGGTGTCAATAGTTGCTGAAATGGAGAGGATTTAACAGAAATAACATCATTCCAATGCAAAAGTTAATACAAAACAAATGTATGCACTTGTAATATGTTTGGTCAGTTATTAAATTTCATATTTACTTGAAGCATTTGAAAGTTTTTACATGATATTATTTAAAGGAAAATATTAAAAACTTTAGATCTATTTCAGGTAACAGTGATATTAAGGTGTCAAATTAAGCATATCAATTTGTTTTATATAATTTTCTAATAATGAAACCTACTGGACTTATGTTTTTCCTTTGAAGGGTGATCAGAAACTTATTCAATTTAAAATTCCATGTTAGTTAAACCAGCAACATTGTTCAAATGTTGTCAAAAGAAAAATAAAAGTGTAAAGAATTACTTTGATTGCACAACTTGCTGCTGATTTCTGGTGAACACTTACCTACCATCTGTTACTTTTTCATAAACACTTTATGACTTGAGATACTTTCTCTTCTGCATAATATGCATTAATCATGACAAACTGAATAGGATTGAGTTGCCTTTTGTTGCTTCACATATCATTGTTTGATACTCCCTTATCAATGGTATCAGTATTGTGCAGGCTATTGGTTATAATGCTTGTCATGTTGTCCTTGAATAAAACAAACTCAAGGTAAAAAATCTTTATATTTTTGTTCAGACTGCAAGAACTTTTGTACTTTACTATCACAAAGTGAACTAATGTTGTCATAGTAACCAGTAACATTCCTATATGAATACCAGGACCAACTTTGGCCACCAAAACCATCAAATAAATTAAAGAATTACCCTCATCTAGTAACTTGTGCATCTCATGAGGATCACATGGCCGTGGTTTGTCATATCCTTGGCAAAAATGGAAAGAGAATGAAACTTTAGTGCAGTTTCATTTATATGTTGAATGCAATACTTAAATGTACTTTAAGCTGTACATATTTCATGTTATTTAATAAACCTACGAAGTTGAGACCAAATAGTACAAGATGGTTGCATGCAAGCTCACAACTTTTGGTTCCTCAGCCTAAGATAAAGTGGCACACTTTATTCACTGGACTTTATCCAATACATGGTTCTTGGCCCTGAATCGGTCTCAACTGTCTGAAAGAGAAATCCTAATTTTGTAAAGTGAATTATTCTTGCACTAAATAATGGGTAGGCTGTTCGTATAAGCAAGGAGGAGTATTAAGTAGGATTTTTTGAATTTATGAGCACAAGATGAGTTGCGTGACAGACATAATGCCTTTCATAAGAAAAACTTTAGGATTTTTAAGGAGGCATAATGATCTTCAAGAAAAATGTAACAAGAAGAATGAGCAACGTTAAAATTTTAACACATTGTAAGTTTGTGACAGACAATAAATGGTATCTGTTATTAGAAGAAGTGAAGAAATAATTAAAGGGTGCAACACAGAGTTATATGTAACAAAGGAAACTATAGGCAAACCAGTACTTTTGTTGAGTATAATTGTATCAAAGGTATTGTGCAGTGATAGACAAGTTATGGGGACATTCTGCTAGCTGACATGTTATATTGAAACAAATATTCTGCATTATTAGTTGAAAAACTCCATATCAACATTGTTTCTTCCTTGGAGTGGATCACAGCAGGTGGTCTGTGATGTCAATATGTTAAAAGCTTTATGAAACACATTTTCAGCTCAATTGCAATGATGACATCATTCACACTTGTCATTCACACATATCTTCATCATACAACATGCTACAAGGATGTGGTTTTGACCAACAAGTTTGCACAGCTATCAGCATCAGACACTGGCATATCTCTTTAAATTCAGATAAAAACTGCAATCTCAGTGTGTGTAATTTCAAAGTATGTTAAGTCAAAGCTACTGAATTTTTACAATGCCTTAGCAATGTCAAAAGACATTACTATGTTAGCCACAAGGAAAGTTTCATATTAGCCACAAGGAAAGCTTTATTGGAATTCTGCATCTAAAACACAAAGCTATATGAAAGAACTCAGGATTTATTCCTTAACCAGAATACCACCTTGGTAGTGTGATTTATTGCACCATTTTATGTGAGACCATTTCAGGTCAACTGTGTATACAAGGATCTTGCACTTAATACGGTTCATTCATAAGACAAGTTCATGCAAGCTTGACTTTTGGAGTTATTGCGATAGTGGTATTCAGACTTTTACCTCTGTTGACCTCAAATGACCTTGACTTCCACAAAAAATGATAGCAATTTGTACTAACTAAAGTGGATCTATATTCAAGCTTTCCGGATGAATTTATTGTAATTAATAAGTTTTCAGAGGACTCAATGTTAAATGAAAAAATCAATAAGACACAAATGCTGAATTTGAAGATGAAGAGGGAGCCATTTGATTAATTTAACTATTCAAACTAATATTGGGAAGTGTTTTTCTAGATATATGTTGGTTGCACCCAACACCAATGCTTTTTGTGTAAAGACTTTACGTAAGTAGCAGGGCAGAACTGCCTTCTAACTTGATGCATATCCCTAATGGTTACATCTAATGGGCATGTTTTAAGGTTTGTGCAATTTATACATTGCTACTATAAGCGCACTTGTTAAACTAGATAAATAAAACAAAAGATACATCTAAACAAACCCCTTCTTGAGATACTATTTTGTTTACAAATTGTCCACTCTTTAGCATCTGTTTCCATCAGTGACCTTTGACCTGCACTTCACCCAGTAAAGCTTCTGTTCTCATTATGAGGAATTGTGATACTAAGAATGAGAAGCATTCAAATATTCTTTGTTGAGACATCATGCAAGCAATGTCTTGTGATTCTGATCTCTGCTATCCCCAAATTACCTTTACTAATAAAGGGCATTCAAAACTAACTATGTGAGATCCATCTAAGTTTTCCTTTGTTGAGATACCATGTATGCAAGGTTTACAAATTTTGACCTCTTCTGACCTTCAAACTACTACTCACTATATGGTATGAAATCCATCCAAGTTCTTTTTGTACTGTAATGCTTTTAGATCTTTCAAAATTTTGACTTCTGACAACCTCACATGGTATGAAACCTCCACTAAATGCAATAGGAAATATAGGAACAAAGCATGAGATCCTTCAATTTCTCTTTGTGAGACATTGTGTTTACTAGGTTTTCACATTCCACCTCTGCTGAACTTGACTAATAATAATTGGCTTCCTTAACTGAATATATGGCATCCGTACACAGCTTTGTGACCCATCCAACTTTCGCTTCTTCAGCATTTGTGCTTACAAGGACATTGAATATTATAAATCCATGTTAAGGTAACAGAAACAATTACCTATGGCCATCAGATATGATACTAACATTATCCTTAGATCACATCTCTACCTGCATATTTGCTGCCTGCATTCATCAGGCATTCCAAATGCATAAGAATACTTCAACATTATGATAACAATACATCTGTAACCACATATCATCCTCAATCAGTTACAAATGCCTTCCACATGATTGTAGACTAGTTGTGTGACCATTATGGAAATGTGAAACAACAGACACAGAATATGACACCTTATAATGACCTCTGTTAAACAAGACCACTTATCTTACTTGGTTTGTCCCCGTGTAGCATGGTCACATATCCCTCGGACTTCTTCACTACTTCCATGGGATACTAGACCAAATTGAATAGAAGAAAGTCAGATTTGAACACATGAAAATGAAATTTGTATAATTTCAACATTTACAAGTGTGCACTGTTCATTCATAGGAAGATCACATCATAAATGTTTACGTATGTGACAACAACTGATTGCTAACATTAACATCATTTGTCTATAAGAACATGAGCTCAGGGCCGAAAGCTCAAGCAAACAAGGTACCAATATCTGAGCACAGGTACATATGGGAAGTAATGTGAAATACACAGATACAGATTTCTGTCAGGGACCTCCTGCTGCCTGTGGACCCTTCAAGTGGTCCAAAATACTTGATCACATAAAGTCTGTGTCGCTTGCTTGAAGAGTATGTAGTACGTTCTTAAGTGATAGAACTTAACATAGTATTGATTACAAGTTTATTCAAATTGCTTTGTCCTAGTGGTTAAAGGCCTGGATGATGCTTGGACATTTGTCTTAGAACTTCACACACCTTTCTCCTCTGAGTAGAAAACATCACATCTCACATCTCTTACATGTTTCCGTTGTGTACCAACGAAGTCATAACAATGTTATAGTGAAACACAAACGACAACCTCATAGCTGAACACTTACATGCATAATGTCACTAAGTTCCTCATGTCCGTTTTTCTTTGCCATCTCAGCTGGTGATAAATTGTCTTTGTTTCTTATAGTTCCAGCATAATCTGCACCTGGCAGTCCAAGAAGATAGTTGGTGATGTTTTTCAATCCAAAACTGGCAGCAAAATGAAGTGCTGTAGGATAAAGTTTGTCACTTCCTTCTGCAAAATGAGAACAACAAAAGTTTCATTCTGGTAAATGGCAAAATTGGAAGGTCAAGAGTTGTAATCAAAGAAAAAACTTTCAAAAATAACTCCAAAACAAGACCATGATTTCTTTGACCATATATCCACACCAGTGACACAGTTAAACCAAAGGAACTATGGGAACAAAGAGTCACCAACTGTAATTATCACCTAGGTTCTGTGCAAAGGTAACATTAAAAATCATCTGAGGTCAACCACAACACTCTAGTATACAATGGGTTAACATCTGACACATTTCTGTCCATAAATATTACAATCTGAAAGAAATGGAATTGTTCATATGAATCCAGCCAAACATACTTTGTTTGCCTTCTTGACTGGTGGTGAGAGCATCCTTTAACATGTTGTTGTCATGGATATTCTTGACATGTTCATACAAAAGGTTGTCCAGTTGGTTAATACTGGCTGGTGAAACACCAAGGCTTTCGCACATAACGTTCATTGGTTCCAGACTATTCTTCAAGTTCTCAGCAAGTTCGTCAAGATGGCTGACTAACGAGGCATAACATTTTCCAATAACATTGCCTGCATGTGTTACTTCCAGGGTAATAAAGCCAGGGAGCACATCTATAGAGTGTTAGAATGGAGCAAAATGTAAGGAATTTTAATAATAGGTTCAATTAAAAAAGCAACACGTCTTAATATTCTGATATCAATCAAGCTGCCAAAACCTTACAAGATAGTGAAGTTACAATATTTACAAGTGTCATGTCACAAGTGCAGTACAGGAATGGCAAAAGAAATTCAAATACTTTTCCTATTTGTAATCATGACCTTAAAGCAGTCTCATGAACAGAACATAATATTGAGAAATAATATAGCAAAGGAGTACTAATACAATCCTTGATCACAAATATCCAATAAAAATTCCATCAAAAGAGAATTGCACACAACTTTTCATTTCATATCATATAGAAACCAAGTGACAGGACCCCAGTGTTTTCCCTTATGTGTATTAATTGTAAGAAAACATTTATCTGATGCTACATGAAGCGATGGCGACAATGGCCTAAAACTGCAAGCAGTGTTGTGACTCAAAAAATGTGGCTGTCAATTTGCAGCTCTATTGAGAGCCAAACTGCTACCAGTTCACAATATTAGGTTGAAAAGCTAATAACATTCATAACATATTTTCAAAGATTCCACTCAACTGTTAAAGCCTAAAAATGTACAAAGATATTATCATTCAACTTCAGTTATGTTTGTCACATGTTTGTCATGTCTCCCCAACCACCGCCCCACCCCCATCTTCTCGTCCCCTTCAATTCCTCCCCCCTGCAACTTCATTTACTTTTGTTTCCTCCATAGATTTGTACATTCATTAAAGTGAAGAGTATCCACCCAGCATGCTGTTAGTCAATGTTTGGATCACATAATATTTTAACCCATAAAAGTATGTAGTTGTTCATTTACCGCCTCTATAAAAACAGTGGGAATGTGCAACCCATGTAGAAACACTTTGGTAAATGAGCAAGAAAGATTTAAATTATGCTGCTAAAATAGGGAACAACTCAAACAGAACAATGTTAAGTTGTTAAGCAAGCAAACAGTTCCTTAGCAACAGCATGTGGTACTCCAATGTATGATACTAATGACCTTTATAATCAATCAGTTTACAAACAACCAAATGATTTGACCCAACATAAACCAACTGACTGCTATGAGCAATACTGAACTTTGATTAGTGCAAGAAGCTATGCTTTATTGAAAGAGTTTGTTGTATACATTTACAGAATGTCAAGTATACTTCAAATCCTCTACATATAAGACAAGCAGTTATTGTATTGAAACTATCTATGGCCCCTTTGTATGCCTATTTAAAAAAAGAAAAACCAATAAAGGTAAATAGGTCTCTGTGTATTATTGTAACAATTGATCAATTATCAGTAAATAATCCTGCATTTTTATATAATGATACATCTATGTATAGACAAAGGAATATAATATACCTTTGGGTGGATATACAGAAAGGACGTAAGGGTTCAAAGCTGTTCCTTCCACACTTGAAGAACTCCCAGACCCTCTGATACAAACAAGGTATGCATCCTTCTCATTCAATGAATCGGTTGAGAAAACAATGAGAAATTGCTCCTGTAGGAATAAATGACAGAAATGAAAAGGAAAATATGTAAAGCAAGTAACACACAAAAATAACAAGATGGATCAGTGAACACTCTTCCCTTCCCAACATCCATCCATATGGTGTGTATAAACAGCTATGGAATGAATAAACAGCTATGATATGTTTAAACAGCTATGGTGTGTATAAACAGCTATGGTATGTGTGGACAGCTATGGTAAGTATGGACAGCTATGGTGTGTATGGACAGCTATGGTAAGTATAAACAGCTATGGTGTGTATAAACAGCTATGGTGTGTATAAACAGCTATGGTGTGTATAAACAGCTATGGTATGTATAAACAGCTATGGTATGTATAAAAAGCTATGGTATGTATAAACAGCTATGGTGTGTATGAACAGCTATGGTGTGTATGAACAGCTTGGGTAAGTATCAACAGCTATGGTGTGTATGGACAGCTATGGTGTGTATAAACAGCTATGGTGTGTATAAACAGCTATGGTGTGTATAAACAGCAATGGTGTGTATGAACAGCTACGGTGTGTATGAACAGCTTGGGTAAGTATCAACAGCTATGGTGTGTATGGACAGCTATGGTGTGTATAAACAGCTATGGTATTTATAAACAGCTATGGTTAATATCAACAGCTATGGTGTGTATGAACAGCTATGGTGTGTATGGACAGCTATGGTGTGTATAAACAGCTATGGTGTGTATCGACAGCTATGGTGTGTATAAACAGCTATGGTGTGAATGGACAGCTATGGTGTGTATAAACAGCTTTGGTGTGTATGGACAGCTATGGTATGTATAAACAGCTATGGTGTGTATAAACAGCTATGGTGTGAATGGTACTTAGTATGGTTCTGTATGCTATGGCATGGTACTATATGCTATGGTGTGTATGAACAGCTATGGTGTGTATGGACAGCAATGGTGTGTATAAACAGCTATGGTGTGAATGGACAGCTATGGTGTGTATAAACAGCTTTGGTGTGTATGGTACTTGGTATGGTACTGTATATGGTACTGTATGCTATGGTATGGTACTGTATGCTATGGTGTGTATGAACAGCTTGGGTATGTATAAACAGCTATGGTGTGAATGGTACTTGGTGTGGTACAGTATGGTATGGTGTGTATGGTACTTGATGATCTACTTGTATAACATGATATGATCGTCTTTTCATCAGGTCTTCCCCTTTGCCGTGCTAAGCACAGTGATTGACACTTAAGTCAAAGTTCTTTCTGTCATTTGGAAGTTGATTGTCTTCTTTAATTAAAACTAGAGATATGAGATACCTGTGTACACATACACACACATACCATTATGTATTTGTAATTTTTTTATATCGTTAATTGGCCATAGCCACTGGGAGGATGTTTCCACTTGCCTCTCTCCCTCACCTCCAACAACATGTTCTTCCAAATAGCATACGTATAATAACCCATGGACCAAAATTTGTAGACAGAAATGTTGTTAAAATGATGGAATGTAGCACCATTTTGTTTACAAGGCTTTTGTTGAAACAAAATTTTCTTGAACCAATCCCGGCTTTGAACCATTATGAGCTTGTACTTGTAATATTATCACTAAATTGTAGGTAACCTTTTGCATAGAAACAATATGTCACTGTACATTCACATCACATTTAAAGTGGCCATGACACGAAAATTTCAAAGTCCTATATTTTTGGGATCCATCAAAGAATGTTCTCTAGAACATGTATCAACCAATCTGCCAGTTTAAAACTTGATTTTTCAAGTCGAAAATTGAGAATGAATTTACCCTTTTCGGCGTTTGAAACTTTGTTTACTCGAAAATTTTCCGATTCGCATGACGTCATGTGACGTCACGTTTTGAACACATTTGTTGTCGCTGCTTACGATCCTCCGAACATACCATTCACGTACACAGTAGACAAGTACACATACCACTAGTAGTTACTAAACAAAACACCGATCACAAGTGCGATATCAAATCAAAATTTCCTGTGAAATGGCGGATCCAGAACCAATTGCGGCAACCGAAGTTCAAAGTGATAATGGTTCTTCACTAGGCAGTGAAATTGGGCTATAATTAGAGTGCCCTTTCTCATATTCGAAGCAGAGAGTGAAGGCGATGATCATTCCAATATTGAACCGAACGTTGAGGGTGCAGCGGAGGCGTTAGAACCGTGTCAGTTCGAGCCTGTTAAACGAGCCGAAATTGAAGCTCCACAACATATCGAAGAAGAAGTCCGTTCGAAACCATTGCAAGGAACATACAACGTGGTAAGAATTTATTAACGAAGCATTTAAAAACAAAATCCAGTCCATTTTGTGCATGTGTTGTTGGAATTCGCGGAACACCCTAAACCGTATTGTGCGTTGTGTTACGGTAACTTACAACCCATATGTAGAGTGTGTAGTACTAGTAGGGTTGGTTGCATACTGAAAGTTTGGCTCGGGGATGTAAGTTGCATTATGCAGCCATGCTAGGTAGGCATATGTGTTATTTCATACTCATTATTACTTGGCTAGTACTTTGGCCTGGAGTTTTGCAAATCAATTTTCTGAAACAAAAGAATGTTTCATGATACACGGAAGGTGTAAAATCACAACAAATGTAATCATAACTGTACATTGTATGCCTGCTTGTTATTGTGGACATCATGGCCAACATTAATACATTTTGAACTTTCATAAATTTTTTCCCAGGCAGTACAGATACATAGCCTACGGTCAACAGGTTCAATGATACTTGGGGTTCCTAGCAAGACACGTCAGGGTTGTGCTAACATCATGTGCAGTCCAAAGGATCAGAAGTGATTTTCCAGCCAATGGTCATTACACTGGATTCAAGTTGCCAGGAGAAAACTCATTGTATAGGAAGCCTTGGTTGAGAAATTCCTCCAGAAACACCTTTTCTAAACTACGATTGTGTTGGATTATCAATCCGTCAGGGTTCCCTCAGTGTTGATATATTGAAATTCAAGACTTTTAATTCAGGATGAAAAGGTTATTTTCCAGACCCAACATCAACAATGAAAGAAAAGGCATGTTTTGAAGCATTTGGACACAAGTATTGGCGTGACCGTGATGTCATATAAAATGTGCATAAGGGAACGGACATTGACCTTTTTAGGGGCATTTACCTCCCAGACGTTTGATTCGTACCTTTAATCTGGAAGCCAAAATATCCATATCACCAATGATACTTGACAGAAAAGTCATCATAAAGACCAATGGAGGCAGCAGAACTCTTGAATGTTTAGACTTTGTTTCTTCAGCAGCAGTTGGTTTGTTTTGTAGTCTTTCTTCAAAAACTCAGCAGTACACCTTGTTAATGGTCTTCGATTGTTTTAATTCGTGTGATGCTGTGTTTCACATTGCCCATCAGTGTTGTACGTGCCGTCGTGCTTGTGTAACATTTTTGCATGTGAGTTACTTTGTGCAGTGTTTCTTGGTTTAAATAACCCTTTATTGTATTTGCTTCTGGATTTTTCTAATAAATTTGTCACAACAACGATTGATAGTGATGGACATGCAACTGCTTTGTAGGCTTAAAGCCAAAAAATTCTTGTAAGTTGTTTTCTTTTAACCTCCTTTGATGTCACAAATTACATTAGTGTAATTTAAGAATGATAATGTTTATGGAAAGTACAGTTTTACTTTTATGTCATATAATACAATGATTGTTGTTAATGTTAGTTCAGATTGTCCAGAATGACTGTCTAGAACTGATATTGAATAAATTTTGTTCAATGATTTAACACTTGAACTATGTTGTGTGAATTTTTGGCTCTGTGACTTTAAAATAAATCGCTTTGAGATTTAATTAAACACCCTTTGGAATAAAATCTTTTTACCTACCTAGTATTTTGACCCATCCCCATTACCCCCACTCCCTCCACAACATAAAAAATGGTTTTCCTGGAATAGGAATAAGAAATTATTGCTATAACTAACTGATCCAGCATATTCCAGAAATAAATTGGGGCACTGAGATTTGTTCACAAGAAGATGTAACCCATCGCTTCTGAAGCTAACCTCATAGCTTATTAGTATACAATAGAGCAATGAAGGGGGTGTAAATTTAGATGATACAGTAAAATCTCTTCGTCTATTGCGACTTCAGTGTAGTAACGCTAATACTATAGTACTACTAGTGCTCAGCGCGCTACCTCCTAAGGATCGCCACTTGCCCCATTGGAGGTTTCCTGTTCCCTGATCTGGTCTTCAGAGTAGTTTTTTTGTGGATTACTTGACAGAAGAATGACTCTTTTATGTCGAACCGTTAAAGTCCATTTGTTTTATTTCATAACAAAAAGGAAGGATCGTAGTATGCTTCCGTGAAGTGTTCGCTTCATTCGGAGCTGCATACTGGCTAGGCCCAGTGAAATCGGCGCTGGTGTTGTGCACTAACTTGGTCATAATCGCTGTGTTTTTTTCGTCCTTCAGCCATGGATGAAGGCTAATTGCATGGGTAATGATATTTATGCAGCCCCCAACAACACAACGGACCGGCATTTCTCTCGGATAGTTTACAACAGTTGTAAAAAAAACTTGAAATTACTAACGATATAGCGTAATACAGTGGTTGTTCTCTCAGTGTAAATGTGCATGTACTGTATATGGAACGGTATGATCGTCGCGCATCCGATACATGCCTGGGCTTTGCACGTGTGTTCCTAACGTGACGTCATCATTGTCTTGTTGTGAAATCGCATTCTCAGATATCTATTTTCGGATGCGAATATTAAAACGTTAATTACTAATTAGTCCTTGAGGTTTTCAAGGTGTTGAGGATAGTTTTGAACATAGATTTTCTCATAGATTCAGAGGAAGTTACTCTCGATGAGTTGGATTTTTCGTGTCATGGCCTCTTTAAGACTTGACTAGAGCTCGAGAAACTGTGTGAAATCTTTGAAAAATCTTTCTAGACCAAAGGAAAGTCTCTGGTAGGGAATTTCCCTGGTCATCATGCACTGTATGCTTGTACCTTCTTTCTAGATTATTATTATGTTGTGTAAGTTTCACTTTATTTTCTCAGAGCTTGAGGCCTCTTCACAGCTATTGAAGAGGAGGTAAGCTGCTCAGTATGAATAATACAATTCATAATAAATGTATAATAAAGTATCATAAATGTGAACATATGTAATATACAACTACTTTCAATGCCTGCCTGCAGCAGTTTGCAGTGATGAAGGGAAAATGTTGTAACTATTTTTAAGAATAATAAATCAAAAGGGTTCACCTGCCTTTTGAACTCTGCTGTTATTATGTCTGATAGTGCTTAGCAAGACAGTGATACAGAGACACTTTATCATATTTAACTGAATATTGTGCAACACTCATACAAGGCTAGATTGAAGCAAATCAGCTACCGCAGGAGTTTGGAGACTATTCAATATCTAGCTACATCTTCTACAAGATTGGATACTATCAATATCTATCGTTGTGTATGGTAGACTCCACACATTTAAACTGCAGACCTTACACCCTTAAATTGGTTATCAACAATGGGTAAACAATATGGAGTTACTGTTTACCACAGAAAAGATGTGGTCTTTTAATACATTGTAATCAATGGAAAGAAAGCTTACCTTGGAATTACAATGGATCCTCTCAGGTACCACTGTTAGTTTCTCATCTAATCACAACAAACAAAATAAACAAATAAATAAACCCATTGTGATCATTACATGTAAAGTTAACTGCTCAAGCCCAAAAACACACCACATAATATTTCCAAGAGTTATATCCAAGAAACTATTGGTGCAAAATGTTGTAGCTTTTGACCATTTTGGTACCCTTTCCATTTGTAACATACATTATGTAATTTATCTTTCCTTACTGTATACTTCCACTGTATGCCTCACTTCTACTGACCTAGGTACTTGACACTATGTGAATGCCTTGCTTTCCTTTTATGAAAGCTTATATTTGGGTACAGAAGCCATTACTTGCAAATAAAGTTATTTAAGCTGGACCCAAAACACTGCCTCTTTTTTCAATATATATAAAATGGTATGAACAAATCATGATGTTTGATACTTGTTTGAATTTGGGAATTTGAAAATTATGGGACTCAACAATTGCAAGGTCAAAGATCCAATGAACAAGCTGTATACTACATGATTAAGGATGGTTTAAACAAACAAACATACATTAAAGTTTCTAAAACAGTTGAATCTTCTGGTAATGTTAAGACACTTATTTTGACTAATTTTGATGCATTTTAAACTTCTTTACTGTAAGGAATATGATAATAAACATCATTTCATCTTTATTTATTTAGGAACATACACCTATTTAAATAAATGTCCAGTATTTTAATTATTCAACTACATGATCAGAAACATTTTGTTGCAAGCAGGACCAGCTTACTTTTTAAGGAATCTTCATGGCCTACTGGACTTTCAGCCTATCTTGCAGACCAAAACAATGCATATTGTAAACTGTTGACTCCAGATGATATTACTTAGCTTAGCAACAACAACAACAACAACCAAACGAAGTTGCAAAGTGATAGCAGAAAAAAGTTGCTGTAAATGCCAAATGCTAATCAACAGCAAATTCATTGGCAAAGAAAAATGAATGCATATTTACTGCTGTTGTCTGCAAAGTCATACAGATCGCTAGTCTCCTCATGATCTATATGTGCTGGAACGTACAGATCTTCCATGTCTGCGTCAGATTCAGATACTTGTGGGATTTTGCCTGTCATGGTAAGATACAATGAATCTGTATTTTCTTCTCCCTCGTACTCTTTCTTCCAAGCTTCATCTCCCTCGTACTCTTTCTTCCAAGCTTCATCAAGTACCTTCATGGTCACCTGTGTGAATAATTTTGGATCTTCCTGAGCATCGACTAAAGTCCAACTTTTGTATGATGGCAATCTTAACTCCAGAGCACTTAATTCTGGTTTGCTCACACCGCATAACAAACCAACCACTGGCTTGTCAGCTATTATGAGTTCCAATTCTGAAGAGCATCTCTCCAAGAATGCTGGCGAAATAATAGCAATCCTCACAAAAGAGGACGTAATGGCTTTAAGTGTTCCATCTTGCGTAGGAAACTCTGTTATATTCTCTGAGTTCTGATGGACATCATAAGGTGAAAATAAATCAAACAGATATTCACACCATTCCAAGGCATCCTCCATGTACAAAATTGTAAAATCATAGAGCCCTGTTAAGAAAAGGAACAAAAATGTACTTTTAATAAATTAGTCAGTACTCCTCATATAATGTATTTATTTGTTCTCATTGGTAGGAGTACATTTCTTACACTAATACACTGTCAACAACATGCCAAACACATGAAGACAACAGAACTTGGAAAGAAAAATTGTCATGCTTGGGAGCAATGATGGGAACAACTCACAAACTGTCATTTTGTGATAATGAAAACTGTGGATTGTTCCTTCAAATGCTGCAATGGTGTTTATACAAGTTAAACACCAACAATGCACTGAACAACACACAATTTCTTGATTTGGAGTTTTAAGAAACTACTACGGTATGATCACAGCTATGAAACTATTCAATAAGACATGCAGCTGGTGTAAGCGTGGTCAAAAGGCTTGTACTGTTATGTCTGGATTTTCTCAAAAAGTCACTGAAAGCAATTTATTTGCAACTTTCAATAGTGATTGGACTATCAGAAGCTAGAACATCAATGGTGTTGATGCTCATACCACAATTTTGATCAAATTCTATTGATGATAATTGGAAACTAAAAAGCAAAAGGGCTTATTGATTCTGGGCTTCATGGAACACTTCTTAAGTACTTTTATCTGTGATTCAATCCTCTTTTCAAGTTTTAATGAAGGTTTTAAAGGGTGTGAAGACTCGTGCACAAAGAAACCTCTCATGCCGGTAATCTGACCTAGTTTTGAATGAGGTGTAACAGAAGTGTTAGACACCCCCATCGATCCAAGAAAATACACAAACAGATTGCTACCGTCGGTAATTAGACACTAGTGTACAGTCAATACATACAGCTACGGTCAATACCCACAACACATTGTACGTAGCAGCGCTGGATATCTCAGGTCTAGATAAAAGATAACAAGGTATCACGTTTCATTACTGTCTGCATTTTGTAGGACAAGAAGAAAACTTCACTTGCAAGCAACGGAAAGTTAACTTTTTCAGAGCGTGGCACGCGGTTTGGGGCGAGTCTTTAATGCTTTTAAACAGTTTCAGTACATAGGAATCGAAAGCAAATTTCATCAGAATGCTTATATGTTCCTCTTTAACATATCAAAAAGACATTTTGGCCTGGACTATTCTTTGAAGTCCGACCTAACATGTATAATTTCAACAGTTTTATGGGGAGGCTGGGAGGTGTGCAAATCCCCATCTGGTAGCATACGATTTTGCATTTTGAGGCTAACTTTTGTAAGTATAAATTGCAGACTTACAATTGTATCTATTATTATATATTTTTCCTTCTAGTCTGTAATATCAATTCTACTACAATTTAATCATGCATTCATTATTTCAAATTCACTTATAATTTTAACAACAACTGGAACTTAGTAGGGAATCCTAGGGCAAAGTAGTAGTGATATTTATATAGTCAAATTTCAAGCTTCAAAGTAAACAAGACAGCAAGATACTATTCACAACCAAAGGTTGTTCTAATTCAGGATATTCAAGATTTCACATTTTGAGTATCGCTGATCACACTGATACACTGCAGGATGGTTGGATTGATGTAGATAAGAGAAAGCCATCTTATAATTATTAGCAAATCTGTCAGTATATAAAGCAGTGTCTACCACTGTCATAACTACAAAACGTACTGTATTCATTCCTTGATTACAATAGCATTCTGCATTCTTCATTGAAATCTACAACAACTGAACAAAGTTGGAAATGACTAAAAAACAACATCTGTTAATTTTGCTTACTTGTACTTGTTTCTGGATCCATTCCGACCAGTTAGCGAGCATTAACGAGTCAGTTCCTGTTGAACCAAAGTAACAGAACAAAAATATCCTAATAAAACCTACAAAAGAAAACTCAGTTGTTGAAATCTTGCATAGTTTATATTGGTGACATGGTCACTTTGCACTCATCTTTAATATCAACACAGTTATTGACAGTTCTATCTTGATCCTTTTTTCTTTCTTAGCTTGTTCATATAGTTTTGCAAATATTTAGTCAAATATAAAGCACTATTCATAAATCATATGCATATAAATCGTGGCAAATGAGTAAACATGAAACAAATCATAAACTAAATAAATTTGCTGCTAATACAGCAAATAATATGGATGGAACAGATAGTTGAATATTTCCCATCAACCTTACTAAAGCTTGGTTGATAATTGAGGTTACATATATCCTAGTCCTTTTATTTTTTCATACCAATTATTGTTTTTATTCAGAGTTCTATGCAAAAGTTCTCAAAATCTAACATTAGGACTAGTGCCAATTGCTTAATGTAGTATTAAGAACAACTGAAATTGCCACAATTGAACCACATTAGATTGTCTGTTTGAATGAATAAAATGCTACAGTAGTAATATACTTTAAGAACACATTAGTACTGCTAAGGATATAAATAACCTCTACATTTCTGATAGCCAAATATAAATGTAGTAGAACTAGAACCAACTAAACCCCATTCCGGGATGTTCTACGGGAGTTTAGACCAGTGATACATCAAAGTCTTTGATACAAGTTTCTGTAAATGCACAAATCGCACTAGTTATACTGTTTGCTACAGATGATTTATGGTAAGAAAGCATGCCACATATGAACAAAATAGGTCTAATGTTTCTCCCTTTTGCTCATGTGAGAAATGATACAGGCACTTGTTACAAAATTCTAAAAGGTGTCATTTTTGTTAATAATGATTGACTAATATATGACAGTGTCAACAATCTAGACCATTAGAAAGTTAAAAAGAGCTAATCAATTAAATCAAAGTATGCCGTTATAGAGATTGTGTACTTTTAACATAATTTGCAATAAAAAATATTGATTAAATCATGGGGGTAATTATCTTAAGTGACTAAATCAGTACTGGATTTTTCAGAGGCAAATTGCAGGGGAGTGGCATATAGCACACCTACTATGAATTCAGCGTCTATAAGCACTAATTCTACAGTAGTTGTCATACTGTATATAGTGCATTGCTGCGATATCGTCAGATGCCACAGAAATACATAAACTTGTAATGAATCTCATGAACAAGTTCACATTCTACACCTGTTATCACTGTTACACAGTTTCCTTGTATACAACATGATAGAAATGTACCATAGAAATTATGATAACTACCAACAACATTTAACAAAGTCAGTACAGCAAACTAGCTACCATTTACTGCACAAATATCTAATGTGTTACCATGTTGATCAAACTGTGTAACAACAATCGAGTCAGCCATAAATCATACATCATAAAGAGTTTATCAAATGAAAAGTAGTGTGTCAACAATTTAGATTGCAAAAGAGACTGTGGAATTTGATGCTGCTACCTGTAGACATAAGTCTGCAAAAAAATAAAAAAATAATACTTTGGTTGGTTACCTGTAGTGTGACAGGTTTCAAATTTTCAGCACTCATCCCTCAGACCTGTCCATTTGACAAGTATTTTTAATTTAACAAAAGAAGGATAGTTTCTCGCCAGAAGAGTGGTATTAGTGCAGAATGGGATGAGTGCAGGGACTGGGATATGTGCAGGGTTGAATGCAGAAACTGTACTGTTGTGATAACAGCAAACTTACCTTAGCAGATCATCATTGACCTAGGCCTAGATAGCCGTTGTCACACACGTACAGAACTGAATTGTTATCAACATTTTCGTCTTTTCAAACGTCTTTGAGATACTTATAAAATAATACAGAAATTGCTTACGATTGCATTTTGGAATCTTAAGCTGCCTAAGGAGTAAGGGCTATACTGTATGCTTTTGCGAAAAAATAGTCCTAATGTTATTCTCTTAATGTTAAACTAACGTTACGGTACAACTAAGCATTTATAAAGGAACAACAGGTTCGGCTTTCTTGATTTTAAGAAATATAAGATAAGATATAGACAGGCAGTAAACTCTTGTACACAAACCTTTCAGAGCACTTAATACTTGTGCTTACTCTCGGGTAATTCTGCAAAATTGAACATGTATCGAAACTGTTTCCTTGATTTTTCAAGGAGGAAATAGATATATCGCATTAGTCTTGTCGCGTGTGATACAGTACAGTGTAGAAGGTACTTGTGAATTTCCCGCTAACTTCCGGGTTCGAGCAAGGTCGGCTTTACTAACAGTCAACAATTACGTCATATTTTACGAGACATGTCCGTTCTAAAATTAACCTGCCAACGATCAAGCCGAAGCGTAGCACACAACAGTTCCGAATAATGGCTTTCACACGACAAAGACGGATTGGTCTTTACTTGCTCGTTAACCTTATTACATGACCATAAATAGGTATTGTGTACGATTTTGGCAAAAGTTGTGACTAGTGAGCGCTCAAGTGTGTGTGTTCAAGGTTCAACAAGGGACGTAGACACAGTGACATGAACGAGGGTGTGTGTGTGTGTGGGGGGGGGGGGGGGGGTGGAGGGGGTGGAGTGCGGATCCTCAATTTCCGGTCGTCCGTGGGGGCGAAAAGGGCTCAGCTGGGGAAGAATTGAATCACTACTACACTACTACGGGTGAACACCACCCCCCCCCCCCTCTCAACACACACAAAGTGTTAGCAAAACCTTGCATTTGGGGCTGCTTAAACAGACCTAACTTATATAGTCTAAATATGCCTCAGAATAAAACAAATTGACGTCTAATAGACAGAACACCCAAACCCACCTACATCGGATACGTAGCCTACAGCTTCAATAACACCAGGGCATCACCCCCCCCCCCCCCCACTGTAAACTTCTAAGTTCGCCTAAGCCCCTCATATAAAGGTTCACTGGGCCCCTACATAAATCTGTCGGGGATTTTGCTTTATATTATTTCCTTCAGCGTCCGTTACCAGCTACTTATAAAGACCTAATTAGTTATCGTCTAAATATTTATTTTTAAATACTTTTACTTTAAATACTTATTCATTTTATTCTTTTTTACACCGATCCCCCTATATGGAAGTTGGCTTCAGGCAGCATCCCTCCTTCATTAAATAATTTATTCGTATCTGGCCCTATACCATAAAGATTCAGGTCACTTTCTAAATCAGTCGGGAAGGAGATTATTATTTATTAACACAATCGTGCATTTAGAGCTACTTACAAAGCCCTCAATTTTAGTCACTATGCATTTCAACGAGCCTTTTCTAAAGCATTTCTGGGGGACGGGCAGGATCCCATAATAATATGATTCAGCTTCAATGACCCAGGGCAGCCCCTCCTTTTACAAAATCCTTCATTCGACTCTGGCACTTCCGTAATATTTCAGCCCCTTACCTAAATCAGTCTGGTAAATTTTGCCCCCCCCCCCCCCCAACGCCAACCTTACCTTTGAAATTATGTGCATTCCACTGCATAGGCTCATAATTGTAAGTCAATCCCTGTCCCATTCCTAGTTCGAGTTGGAACTTTAAATTGTGTGTAACCATATAATTATTATTACTAACATGGTAATACGTCCATGATGTAACGAACGCTTCAATGGTGATAGTGATCAGGGGCGTCATTAAGGTTCGACGACTGGGTGAGGGGAAGGAGGGGGTTGACACTTTTCTCCGACAGAAATCTTTGTTTGTCTCGAAAATGACTCGAGTTTATATCCTTAACTCAAGCGGCATGAGTGCTGATAACCTAGTATACCATGTACAAATGAACTTTCATGTCATAAATTTTTACATTCCAAATCCTTCCAAATTTCGAATTAGGCCTATTATTGCAAAACAAAACATGAATTGAGACAGCGTAAAAGTTTTAAGAGGTATAAAACTGTAAAGCGATTTCGAAACAAAGCACATTTGTTAGATTAATTGTAAAGAAATTGTGGCATAAACGTCGATATTTCGAAATAAAACGTCGAAACGTCGCTATAAAACGTCGGAATTTTGAGGTGAAACGTGACAAATTTTCATATCTGAGCAGTCAAAATTTCGACATAGAACGTTGCAACATCAACGTAAAACGTTGCAGATTAAATGGAAAAATGTCACAATTAGGAAATGGGATGAAGTAATAATTGTATAATAGCCTATGTTAAAAAATGGTGCAACTTGGAGATAATTTTTGCTCATGTATCAATGAGATACTAAAGGTGTCTCTTATGGCCAAATAATTAATCAAATTTATTGTTTCCAATCGGTTTCTTGAAGTCATTTTACAGGAACATATATTCCACGTTGAAGGATGCGTAATGTCCGGATTAAGGATGCGTAATGTCCGGATTTTTGTTTCTTCTTGTGATTGACTGGATGATGAGAGAGACTACCAAAGACAACAACACAGGGATCAGGTGGCAGATGATGTCTAAGCTTGAAGATCTAGATTTTGCAGATGACATCGCGCTCCTATCTTCCAGCCATTCTCAAATGCAAAAGAAAACAAACAGTATAACTGGTCTTGCGAGTAGAGTTGGACTTAAAGTAAACAAAAAGAAGACAAAGATCATGAGAATGAATAACAAGAAGAGGGATGCAGTCAAAATAGAAGAGGATGACATAGATGATGTGAATGAATTTGCATACTTAGGTGCAATAGTAAGCAAAGATGGAGGTGGAGAGAGGGAAATGAATAGCAGAATAAACAAGGCAAGAGTTGCATTTACTAAATTGAACAAGATATGGAGATCCAAACAGTACGGAAGAAAAACCAAAATCAAGCTATACAAAACTTTGGTAAGACCAGTACTTCTTTATGGTTGCGAAACGTGGAAAATGAACAAAAGTGATGAAAATAGACTGGATTCCTTCCAATACCAGTGTTTGAAGAAGGCACTACAAATATTCTGGCCCAATATCATTTCAATGGATGAGCTCAATAAATACACCCAAACTGCAAGAATAAGTCAAGAAGTCAAAAGAAGAAGATGGAATTGGATTGGTCATGTTTTAAGGAAACCAAATGATCACCATTGTACGATTGCCCTGACATGGCGGCCAGAAGGGAAGCGGAAAGTTGGCAGACCAAAAACAACGTGGAGGAGGACAGTAGAAAGAGAAAGAAAGCAAGGCGGGTGGAAGACTTGGAATGAGGCAAGGGAAAGTGCACGAGCTAGGGACAAGTGGAAACAGAGCGTGATGGCCTTATGTGCCACAAGGCACGAAGAGGATAGTTGAGTTGAGTTGATATTCCACGTTGTTAGTTGAAACCCTCATCTTCACTACTTGTCTATAACTCAAGATACGGTTGACTGATTAAAACCTTGATTCATCTCAGGACTACATCACAGTGGCTGGTCTGTGATGTCATAATGGCAAATATTGTTCAAAAGTTTTACTTTTCAATACTAATCTCCTTATTGATTTAACCTTGAAACCAGATATTTTTGGAATATAAATTTGTTTCGCACGGTCAAGGTTCACTGCATAGAATCTCATCAAGCAATGTATTGTAGAAATATTTGTGAATGAGTGGATTATCATGAAAAGTAAAACGATTATCAACTCAATTGCAGTGATGACAAACATTTACCCTGGTGTTGCCAGATGAGTTTACAAAATAGCACAAAATTTAAAAATACTAATCTCCCCCAAACAAACTGCTATGACTCTATGAGGATGTGGTTTTGACCTATAGCTGCAGAGAACTTCTGGTACCTTTACTAAGCAATCACCAGCCAGCAGAATATCCCTTTAAAATGTTGGAACCAACCTTTTTGGTCCCTGGATATTGGATGCGCTAGTTCGAAGAACCGCCCATTGCTGTGCCCCTAAATCAGTAGTGTGATTTTAAACATGTTACTACAGTATATGTATACAATGATCTGTTGTTCATCAAGGGTGTTTGTGATGAGATTTTCAATTCCATTAATTGTCCCTATTGTGACTATTTCGTTTCAAAATTACCACTATTTTCATAAAGTTTTTACTTTTGGTTACATTTTGTCAATAAAAACAGCACAATTGTGACATTTTTGATGGAACCTTTGAATGATAGTTGAAAATGTCCACTTTATTCTCTAAGTTATGACTTTGATATCCAAATACAACTTTAACAACACAGTTTTCTACTTTTATATACCTTTTAAGATTTTATATTGCAAAATTTGGACTAATTAATTGATCTCAAATTGTCAAGTTTTCTCAGAATTTACTTGTTCCTAAATAGTTTTGACTGTGTATGTTGAGGTTTCGATGTTGTATCTCAAAAGTTTGCTAATTTTCTAAAATCTGGTTCAGATATTATAATCAAAGCAATCAACATAATATCATCAGTTTTCATTTTGGACTTCAAGGTAGTGAAGACTTGCACACAAAGAAACGTCTGATGCCGGTAATCTGACCTAGTTTTGAATGAGGTGTAACAGAAGTGTTAGACACCACCATCGATCCCAGAAAATACACACACAGCTTGCTAATTAGACACTAGTGTACAGTCAATACATGCGGCAAGGGGCAATACCCAAACACAGTGTACATAACAGCGATGGTCATCTCAGCAGGGAGTTGTTATGGAACTCCCTGATCTCAGGTCCAGATAAAAGATAACAAGGTATCAAATTTCAATACTGTCTGCATTTTGTAGCGACAAAAAGAAAACTTCACTTGCAAGCAACGGACTGTGTTTTTCAGAGGGTGGCACACGATTTGGGGCGAATCTTCAATGTCTTTAAGATCGTATCAACAAAGTGATGCGCCATCTTTTCAACCGAGATAATTACACTTTTCTTGATTCTGAACCCACAGAATCCTGCAGACATGACAGACCATGAATGATATCTACAAAACACCATCGGATCTCAGTACAGATGCCGTTCTTCTCTCTCTCTCTCCAACTGAATAGCTGCCAAAGTTTACCTACTGTCTGATTAGATTTACAAGCCTTGAAGTCCAGGCAGGCCTATCATCTCTGCCAACAGACCTCCAACTGTAAGGATGTCTCGTTTTGCCGACCATTTCACTGGTTTTGAAGGCTCCTTCTTACAATCACAACACTCCAGATTTCCTTAGGAACGGCTAGTACTGCTATCATTGGTACTTGTGATGTCACTGCTCTCTACACCAACATTATTCATAATGAAGACATTACAGCCACTTGTGCAGCTCTGGCTGACCTTGGACATTCTAGTCAACCTTTTTGCTGCCTCAAAGCCCTCATGAACCATGTTCTTGCAATGATTCTTGAATGATATTGCTGGATGTGCTCAGCCTTGTGCATTGATTGTGTCACTTCACCATTGATGCATTATCCTGCGATTAATGCGCGGTGGATAGTTGATTAACCCGTATTCCTTCAATGTACTACATACATACAGGGCACATTATATTGCACCTATAGCCGGTCAAGAAATGACCCCAGGGCCTCAGATATAGGGCTATAGCAGGGGTGGGCAATCTTATTGAATGAATGGGCCAAATTTTAGGAGTGAAAGATTGACAGGGCCGCACCTAACCAACGACCTGTTGATTTCAAACCTTTGATTCCGAGGACGTTCAAGCAATAGGTGTGTGTACTAATCTGTATTCACGCAAACATAATGTCAATACAGTCCAGTTGATGATTAATGGTGATAATAGACCTACCTATGACAGCATCGTTAGTGCAGATCAATTCTAAGCAGCTAGTTCATTTTTTTGTGATGATGTAAAATAGATTGATTTTTTTCTTGAGACATCTCACGGGCCGCAAAAAAAAATCACTGGCGGGCCGCATGTGGCCCGAGGGCCGTAGGTTGCCCACTGGAACGATGTCCAAAAATGTCCCCGGACATAATAGGCGAAGGAAGCTATCCGCCGCGACTGCATATGAGTTTCTCGACTTGCCGTCCTCGGGGAGTCATACCACAAAATGGTGCATTTCCTCATACGCCTTTATTAATAATTTAAGTAAATAAATAAATAATTAGGCACAGCCCAGATCCAAGTTCGTATAGTGAGCTTAGCGCAAATTTGGCCAAAAGTCGTCTTACGCCAGCATGTTAAACCACCAATGACTTTTAATGCCACCCGTGACCTCTTCCAATGGGACTGTGTCAGTTTAAATGTTTTGCTAGTCTATACGAGAATACATTTCTATGAAATTTGAACCACGAATGGCAAGACAAACCACTTTAATTATGTTTTCAGGACCTCACACATGCACTTGTATCGTCAGACTTAGAATAGGTCCCATGTGGCTAAAGTGATGAAGGCTTCAAAATAAATCAGTAGTTGTTCGTTGGAGTCCTCACGCAAGTTACCTCGGTTGCTAGGTAGATCTGCATCTGGTAATCGGGTGAATTCTGGTCGGAGCGTACTATGTAACCACCGTGTACCCAGGGACGTAGCTAAGGCCTGATGATGGGGGGGGGGGGCGTGTAGTGGCTGAAAATCCAACTGGATGGGTTTTGAAGCCAGAAATTCCGACTGCTGCTTTGTACCCCCCCCCCACCCCACCACCCTCGCGCTACTCGTCAACGATACGGTCAATGTCAGTCAGACACCCAATCTTTCGCGAATGCGCTTTATTCCGGACTTACGATACATTTGTACCCACTGGCACTCATTTCACAAACTTATTAGCCCCCCCCCCTCCACCCCAACCAAATATTTTGGTGAAAATCCGAGCAATATGCTGCTAACTTTTCGGGCACCTACTGAAAGAAAGATAATTTGCAATGTGTTTTTCAGTGGTTAAACTTATATTATTATTACCAATAATATTGTTACGACTTGCACAATAATTCTAACCAATATGGAAGAGTAATAAGACGGAAAATGATTATATGTTATTTGCATGCAATGTAAACACCGATGCATGTCTATATGATTTGCACAATAAAATGTGGAACGTGCGTATAGCGCGCGAAAAATTTTGGTTAAATTTTTCGGGCAAGTCGTTGCAACCCCCAAATCAAATTGGGATCCTAGCCTCCTACGCCTACTACGGCAGTTCTATTAGGCATTTTCTTTTGGAGTATTCAAAATCATACGAAGTTTAGTACGGTGGAGTATAAGAGTCGCGAGATACAATTTCTCAAAGTGGCAAGGAAAACGTGGTACATATGACAGCTTAAAGGTCAATTCTGACCGAAATTCTAGGTCATGCACAAGTTTGGGGGGGGGGGGGGGTGAGACACCCCCTCTAGCAACGTCCCTGCGTGTGCCCAGTGTTCTCACTGTGGAGTAAACTCCGCCGGGAATCACTCAACAACAAGGTAACATATGGGATGCACTGCCAAGGAATATGGTCCCTATTTCATTTCCCCAATATTAGGGAACGGGCACCATCTACAACTAAACAACAACTATGTACAGGCTTTGGCTCTAGCTATGAAGTGCTCTTCCTTATGAGAATGACGGTGTGCACTAGTTTTCTACTGGAATCGTCGGAAGATGCGGCGTCTGTAATCCGAGGAGCTAACAAACTTCTCTGCTAACTACTCAGGATTCAACTGGGCTAGATGCTCGCGGTGAATACGGCGTACCATCACATGGTTCAGCCTCTGTTGAGTCATGGTGCTCCGTAGCCATGTCTTCAAACGCCTCAAAGCACTAAGAGATCTCTCGGCTTCCGTCGAACTGGCGGAGGAGATGAGGAGCAACCGCATGAGAGCTTCGACTTCACCAAACATAGCTGGTACCGCTGGATTCAACGACTTGAAAATTTGTCTATACCCTTCAACCGACGACGACAGCAACTGGCCTCGAAAGGCAGACTAAGCTTAAGATTGTCAGAGATACCAACTCACAAGATCTGGGAGGAATTCTCCATTCAGCAACATTGAGTGATATTCGATGATATGAATCCTGATATGTGTAAGACCTAACCAAATAGAGCCACGATACTACTTTTTCCAAATGTGTGGGGGGGAGACATTTGGTAGTGTGTCCCCCACCCATCGAAATGTTGGGGGACGTGTCCCCTCGTCCCCCCTGGATTGACGCCCATGCATACATAGCATATAACTGTCATTCTTATTATTTGGCGGCTAACTATAACGAAAGTAAAGAACTACAGGGTGCTATTTTTGAGACAGTTGTTAGTGGTTATTTTCCATAATATTTCTATTAAATTTTTACATTCTTAGTTCAAAATGGATGTTCATTTACTGTTTTGTATGAATGAACAGGGATAATCAGTGGTCCACTGCTACTGCTGGATGACTTACAGGGTTGTGCATTCCTTGATTTATACCCGTTTGCCCCTTATCCTGTGATAAATACACAGTAGACTGATGATTATCCAGTAAATAACAGGCAGCATCAAGCAATTTATTCCTTTATTATACCTTTATAACTTATTTATTCAATTTATTCCATTTTCAAACATCTTTTTCTTTAACATTTCTTCCTTTATAACACATGAGGAATAACATGTCATACTACATTAAAACATCGTACATTAACAATGCCTTATAATACATAAGTAATATCACTGTGCTGTCAAATAACCAGCCATTGTTTGTTGCAGTGTTTGTTTGTCGGTAAGAATGGTCATTGAAATGATTGAGATACTTCTAAAACCTCAAATACTGCTATTTAAAACTTTCCAGTGTCTATAGAACATTCCAACTTGTCAGTCACTAGGCATTTGTGAAAAAAATGTTTAAATATATAAAGATCTTTTTTTACTTACCAGGCACTACCATACAAATAATGATGTCACCAGATCAAAGACACCTCATGACTACCTTCTTTTTGACGGTCATATGCATTCCTCAGCTCCCACTAGCTCTCCTACATTTCTCTCCAAATTACAAATCAAGGCCAATTTAGAAAACTACCCACAACTTCAGAATTAGTTAACAATTAGTTAACGAAGACAGGATATTGGCATACATAAAGGAGCAATTAGATCAATGTGGCTATGTTTACATTTCCATAGTATACAAAAAAAAGTTAGATTTAAAAGCAACACTAAGTCCCCATTTCATTTTTATTGTAGTGTGTTATTACATCAAAATGCTAGTACAGTGTTCCTTCACAGTATTCTATCTGAACATTCTATAAGAGTACTTCAATTCCACTATTTCATTGAATTGTTTCACTTTACACTATTGTATCAGGTTTAATACCTTACTAAAATGTTTTATGCAAGGATCATGTACAGTGTTCCATAATAGTGCTATAGGGTCATTCCACCTCAAATCAACCAATTTTCTGAAAAGTTCCCAGTTGACCCTCTCAGATTTAGATGAAATCTGTCTTTTTTGTGATATCTCCAGCCAGAGAAGGTCAAAAAGACCCCTCCTGTCTTGACCCTGGTTGACCCCGCGATCAATTGAAACATTTCTTGAAATTTATGACAAGCACAAAGATAAAAAAAAACTAAATGCGTATCTGTGCTTACGTAGGTATAGTAGCGGACATACGTATGTGTGCAAGCGCTTGCTTTATCTGCAAATCGAGATGTTTCCTCCCTCTGTGCAGCCCTAAAGGCAACACCCCGGGATGTGGGGGTAACAAAGTGTTACATAAAAATTGCTTTAATAATGATAGCAATGTTCTACATACTCTATGCAATATTCTATAAGTGTCATATTACACTATTCCAGTACATTATTTTACCAGTGTGGTTTTGCAGTTTTCTATACTAATATCACTTTACAGCATTGTATCACATAAGCCCATCTATCATAGTGTGTTATTACATTATTCTAGCCTATCACAGTGTCTTATCAATATCACATTATTCTATCAGTGTGCTATTACAGTGTTCTATCATAATATCAACATAGCAACATAGTACATAGCAACATCTTGTAAAGTTTTGTTGAACTAAGTAGGATGGATTTGACAACACCCTCTGTTAGTGTTGCTTGTGGTTAAGGATTCTTGTTGCAGTTACATTTGCCTCAAACAGTTCTCTCTCTTTCTTGACTCCAGTAATTGGTTCTGCAGTTCTATCTTGTTGGTGTAGTAGTTATACACTGACTCCACCTGTTAATCTTTAGGAATACTAATACTACCTTATTAAACTCAGCTGATGACATCTGCAAAATAATTTGTATTAGAATCACAATTTGTAAATATTTCAGGATAAAAGGTGTATAGTTTTATTATAAAACTTTTATATAGATTTCCCTGGTTGGTGTTGCAACTGCATCTTGACTCCATTGGTTGGGGTTGGTGCTATAGCTTGACTCCATTGGTTGGTGTTGCAACTGCATTTGACTCAATTGGTTGGTGTTGGTGCTGCATCTTGACTCCCTTGGTTGGTGTTGGTGCTGCATCTTGACTCCCTTGGTTGGTGTTGTATCTTGATTCCATTGGTTGGTGTTGTTGCTGTGTCATGACTCCATTAGTTGGTGTTGATACTAGATCTTGACTCCTTTGGTTGGTGTTGGTACTATAGCTTGACTCCATTGGTAGGTGTTGGTGCTACAGCTTGACTCCATTGGTTGGTGTTGGTGCTACAGCTTGGCTCCATTGGTTGGTGTTGGTGCTACAGCTTGGCTCCATCGGTTGGTGTTGGTGCTACAGCTTGGCTCCATTGATTGGTGTTGGTGCTACATCTTAACTCCATGGGTTGGTGTTAGTGATGTCTGTTGACTCCACTGGCTGATGCTGGGACTGCATCTCGACTCCATTGATTGGTGTTGTATCTTGGCTTCAATGGTTGGTTTGCAACATGCTCATGGAGTGTTAACCTTATAGTCTGGGCTGAATGCATCTGCACAATGATTTGATGTGTCCGAATCATAATTTGTAAATACTTCCTGAATAAAGGAGTACAGCTTTGGATGGAATTCCCTTTTCCTGTGCTGTATATGGTTGTTATACTTACACAGAACTCTCCATAGTTCACCTGAAAATGTGAAATAAAATTTAAGAATGGAGTAACTGTCCCATATTTAGAATAAAACATGGTAATGCAAGAAGACATAGTATTTTGTCGCAGTGTGAACTATATTGACTTAGTTTAGTTACAGAGCCTACAGAGGGTTGGAGATTACCATCATTAACCTCTTTGTATATAAGCCATATTGTAAGATTTGGCATTTTAACAAGTTATGTAATTATCAAAGAGTATCATTTGTACCATAACTTGGTTTGTAACCAAGTACATATAGTATCAATATAACCAACTAATCTGATTAACAAACTTATCTGATTAACCAACACATTCAGTGATTCCTTACCTTATAATGACTTAGATGGATCTACTGTACACACTAAGTCTGAAGTTCATTCAAGCTTTACTTTGATTTCATTAGGTTTCTTGTATTCAGTATTGTGTACCCACATACCAAGTATGGACTTGATCCATAATTTATGATTTGAGTCATCTTGTTTACAAGATTTTCAAGCTTTGACTTTGTTGACCTCAAATGACCTTTGATCTCCAACAACCTCAACTGGGCTTTTGTTCTCAGTAAGGTAAGAAATATGAAGTTATCCCAACAGGTACCTTATCAGTGTTATCATGTTTACAGACAAGGCATCTCACATACACACACAAGTCATCACCACTATTGAATCCTTTTGCCTTTGGGAAGGAATCAAACACTGTATGTGTGTATGGACTACATTCTGGCTGTTTTGCGAAAGAAAGTGTTGACTTGATATATTTCTTGCGAGCTAAGAATCTTATATGAACAGAAAATAAAACACATTATGTTGGCAAGCTAGAAATATATCAAAAGGAGTATAACTTAAAGGCTGTCATCATTTAATGCCCCTCCCCCCCCCCCAGTTTACTTGGCTTGGAATACCATTGTTGGCTTCTCCTTCAAAGAGTAATTAATGCAGAACACTAACTTGATCCAAACACACACATAACTTACTTTACTACAAAGTATTTATCTCCTCTACATTCCTATTGTACTTATCTGTAAATAGATTACTTTAACACTTACGAAAAATAGCAATACATGTTGATTTTAGATTGCGAGAGGTTAAGATTTTCTGATGGTTCAAGCAAAATGTTAAAATGTTCTTCATCTTTAGGCAAAGACTCAAAATTTCATAGCATTTTGTATCCAAAGATATGAAGTTTTCAAAGTTTGTGCTATTTTGTACTTGTATCTGGCAACAGCAGAAAGAGTGATATCATCAGGGCACTTCAACTGAACATGTCTCTGTTTTTCTTTAAAATTTGTCAATCACTTTGCCCAGAGGAAAAGAATATTTCTACAAAAATGATACATTTTGATGAAACACTAAGCCCAGAGAAACTTTGACAGCTATGCAAACATTCCAAATGTATCATGTTTCAAGGATAAATCAACAAGATGATCATAATAGCTAAAGTATTTAGCTTATGCATAGTATTTGCCCAGATGACATCATAGACCCCTTACTGTGAGACAGTGGCGTAGGAAGGTACTTTTGAGTGGGGGGGCTAAAGACTGATGGCCGGCCTGGGGAGGGGTCTAAGGGGAGGGGGTGTCCCCCTCCCCTTTGGAATTTTTTTGCATTTCCAGGTGGCCTCAGATGCAATTTGGTGCAATATAGCACACTTCAACACCCAATCCATTTTGTAAATAATTTTGCATTTTCACCTGGCCTTATAGATGCAATTTGGTGCTCCAAATGAGATTTTTTTCTCATTTGGAAATGAAAAAGGGGTTTTCTGACTCGCGGAGCGGGGGGCGGAATGATACTTCTGCCCCCCATATTCTTCACTGGGGGGGCTGGCGCCCCCAGCCCCCCCGGTTCCTATGCTCTTGCTGTGAGACCCAACTTCTAGAGTAGTTGAGGGTGTTGCCTGTAAAATTAGGTTACACTCAATCCACAATGTCTCGAGTTAGGGGTAAGATAGTAGGACGGAATATTTTTTTTGGCTTCAATATAATTTTCTCATTGATTGTCAGCAGGAATCGTTAAAGTGACAAATATGTGCGCACCTATGTGATATACTATCCTATGTCAATCTTTTAATTTAATATAGATAGAAATGATTTTAACCAGGTTAAACCATGGTTGAATTATCAGTACCAAGGGTAGAATGCTGATAAAGTATATGGTATCGTATTGAACAGGGGAAGTAGCATTTGTTCTTCACCATAAATATACTGTGTATTTTACAGGAAAGTTACTTTTTTCCTAAAGAGTAACCCTACTATTCCATTAAAAACGGTTACTTGCAGGACTTTCATGGAAAGGTGCCATAATTTTTTTTTTTTAAATCTGAAATTTCTCGACTAAATCAGGGGCTGAAAGGTAAATTTGCATCAGAGTAGCTCTCAATAGGGCTACTATGTGTAACTGTACATAAAACTGCGACATGAGGTATAAACAGCTCCCGGTAAAAGGCTGCTGAAGGCATACCAACTACAATTTATTCCCTGGATTTATGCTCGGTTCCAGTACTGCAGTACACCTATTTAGTGCTACATGCTGCCCATGTCCTTGGTGTGCAAGTTCAAAGTGAATGAAATTCAGCAATTGAAACAGCATTATATTAGGAATAAAAGGAAATTCCTTGCTAAATTAAAAACACAATTATGTTGTTTTTGCTTTCACAATTGATTCCACCTACAATGCAGTCATATGAGATTGGCAATTGGGACACCTGAGCCTTAGTGGCCAGTAGACCTGTATGGGACTATAAATCAGTATAAAGATGTAGCTTGTTTCATGGCATGCTTACACCAACCTGAATGACAGGAATAAATGAGAACATAGACATTCAAATCCATGACTGTTTATATTAAGGCTAACTTGAGACATTGTTTGTGTGACTCATTAACCATGCCATATTACAGTAGCTTACACAAGAACTGGATTCTTGGGGCAAGTGAAAAAATAAGAACTGAATGGAAGATATACTTATCAATTTGCCTCGGATTTGCTAGGCATATTCACTCTAAAATGCTTCTTTCAAAGTCACAGATGAAACTGCAAACCGCAGCCACATTTGTGCTGATTTGTGAAGCAAAATGTGGTACACAAAATTACTATTTTGGGGGAATGTTCATGTCAATTGTCTCCCCCCATACAGTGTTCCTATTATATGCCAGTACTGTCTTGCTGTACTAACACAATGCCCCACAAATGCGTAGGCTTCAATTTCCTTGGCATGACATCATTCTCTGCCTCCTAGGTCTTTGATCAGTAAATACAGACTGTCAATCCCGAAACAAGCAATCAGGTCCAACAGGATTCAGGAAATAATATTCAAAGTTCTTATTTTGATTAGCCACTTGAATTTCGATAACCATGGAACAGAGAAGCGAACTGATGTTCGAAGATATGAGTACCATTTCCTCCTAAATCAAGTATAACAATATTCACCCATATTCTGGTTTATTACTTAAATATTCTCATTGACCCTACCTGGGTACAGCTAAAATAAAAAGAATCTTACCAACGCTAACTTCTTGTGACTGTAGGAATACGTGCATATTATGAATATCTTGACATAAGGTTTTGTCATGGAAAGTGAAATAAGCAACATCCCTCTTGGTCTCGGCTGCAGCCATTAATTGTATCAAAGCTGTAGAAATAAATGAACATAAATGATTCAAGTTATTTGCAAATGCATCTTTTTATCTCATCTCCCTACATGTAATGTATAGGAGATGAGATATTGTACTTCACCCCACATCAGTAATGTGAGGAAGTGTGTGTGGGTGTGAGTGTTGCAAACTCTTTCTACACTGCATGAAAACACATTGATGGTTAGGAAATATTGTAATATGGTAGTGGCACCTTTACCCTTTATTGTACATGGCCCAGCATTTAGTAAAATAATGAATTTAGAAAATCGTTCAAACTTAGGGATTGTCTCTGAAGAAAAAGACTGCCATGTGAGATTGATGACTAATTACTAACTAAAACGTTCTGGTCTGTAACACTTGAAACTTTAAACAGTATTACTACTATCACTGACGTGGTTTCTGGATCTAGAGTAGATGGAAACCGTGCATAGTCCCTTTTAGAATGAATAGACTCTAGGCCCAACAATCACTCCCGTCATGGAGGAGATGAGAGCTGCAACTCCATGAATTGTCCTCTTGTTTACATTTCAGAAAGAACTAACTGTAAATAACCCACATCATTTCAATATTGAGATTAAAGGTGGGAATATGATTGCTCTATCATTATAAAACTATATTTTTTTAACTTTTTTAGCTTAAAGGCTTGGGGACAAAAGGTAGTGAATGTTCATAATTTTACTTGGAATGACAACTGGATGAAAACTAACCAATGTATTTTTTCAAAATTTTGCACAGAAAGGTAAAATATTTAACTTTTAGCTAATTATGCTATTGTTCTTATGACGTTACAGGGGTGATGCACAAGCTATATAAAAATGAAGCTTCTGAGCATATATTTCAAATGGAAATTTTGACAGCCAAGGATAAACAGCTCTTCTAACAACAGGCCATAACAGAAGAGTTATCGCAAAGGATGCTGAGAACATTTTTCAAAATTGTAATAAGACAATAAAGATGTAAATAAATATTTTGTTTTTACATAAGTTGTAAAACATTTCCCCCAGCATTTTAAAAATGTTGCATGAAAATTGGCTAAACAGCTTCTGACATGGGAAAGTAGTATATAAATGGCATTACTATTGTTTACTGACTTTGCACTAGGACCCCTGGACCAAGGAACAAACTCCATGTATGCTATGTACGTTTCGTGTATGCGTGTGTGAATACGTGTATAGTGTATTCTTGCATTGTGATTTAACAACAACATTATCAAGATTACTGGCCTTGATTCAGACTCCCACTGTGAAGAAGGACATTCTACAACATGTTTGAACCAAAGACAGGTGAAAATGACAATGTGTCCAGTTTGGTTAATGAAGAAGAAAGAATGTTAAAAAAATTAGGAACAGACTGCCAAGTTAGCCTAGACCCAGATGTAAGTTAACTTTTAAGGCAATAGGGTAGACTGATTTAGAGTAAAAAAACAAATTTGCTAATAGAAGGCTGGTGCTCAATGTCTGTCCTCGGCTCTTGACTTGCTTACTTCTGATGAAACGTTAGCAGATTAGATACGTTATATTTTGGTCAAGGATATGGTATCCCCTGTGACATCACAAATCAAAGGCAGCAGAGCTCATAATGACTTGGGTAAAAACATAACTAAGTAAGCTTGAGGTTTCATATATGGCATGTTAGTTTGTGACATAGATAAGAATATATGTTGCAAGTTTAAAGAAATCAATTACATTTGCTTGGCCCTTACATATTTGACACAATACTTGCAATATTACAACCCACAGAAGTTACCTTTTAGTCTGGGATTACCACCAAATGCACCACATCCCCAGTTACCAGTGGCCACTGCAGGTACATGCGCCTCAGGTTTGTCATTTTCATTGAAACCACAGAATGCCTTAAAAAAAGAAACAATATCAAAGATGTTGTACTAGTTCAACTTGAATGCAATCTTTAATTAACTTCAAATTAGAGAAAGCGTATTGAGCAGCAAATAATAATGGCATAGACGATAGACAATGGGGTATTGTTTAAAGTTGATACTAGTTTAATTTATCATCTACAGCGATGCAGATGTACTGATTACCTTGTTCAGTTCTCGCTTCATTTTCTCTGGCTGGTACTGCTGCTCTGCTTGGCGGAAGTGCAAGGCATCCAGGGCAACTATTTCAGTTTCTCTCCTCCTCCATTTGTCCCTACAATAACCCAAATGAACATCATGTTTGAGCAAAGAAATATCTGCATATTAGAATTCAGATGGTAACACACACATACAAACTATCTCCCTTCAAATGGTACCCAGAAGAGCATTCTACCTTAAAAACAACTCTTTGCAATCCTTGAGGTGACATGTTGCTTCAAGTATTGCAGTATTAATATAAATATTTAGATAATAGTGTCTTACCTTGGTGTTTTATCTGCATGATTACCAGTCCATCTGAAGGAGTTAGCATACCCACTATATGAATTGTACTGTTCTGCTCCTATCAAACAATTGTCAGTGACAAGACAAAGAAACGTTTGAATGCAGTGAAGACATATCATTGTTGGTATTGACCAATGAGATGAAAGCACTGTGTCCTGTGTCTTGTTGAATGCCAATGACATTATGCTAAAGTTTAATTATAAGGTATCTTCAATGAAGAAATAAAAAAAAAGCATATATAAGAACATTTAATGATGCCATCCCTATATTGGCTAGCGATCAAAATGAATATTTATACAAGCAAATTTAATTTGCCCTAACCAATTCAACGTTATTGTCAAAACACTGTAAAATAGTGATAAAATTTATGAGGATGTGTAACTGCAATACATCAATCATCTTGTTGATTGCAATGAGATATGATAGCTCTTCAATAAAGAAAAGATTATAAGCAACAAATCTTTACAGCACTCACAAAACAATAATATGATATTTTGGGAAAGTAAATGATCACAAAATTATGAAACCCATAACATTTCACAAACAATTTGAACCTACAGAGAAAAGAATGACCATGCTTAACTTGATTTAATGCTGACAATTATCAGATGGTTGCAGTCTTAATGTAAGGGGTATTAGGTTGTAAGTGGATCAAGTTCTGTGGTCATTACATTGCATGCTTTAAATATTTATTGGATGTATAAGTATCAATAAAACAGGTCAAAGATTTATCATAAAAGGTAATAAACTTCTTCAAACATTGTATGAGACCCATCCCTTCATAAATCTACTTCACAAAGTTGTCAGGTGTCAACATATTGCAATCACCTTGCAAATCATGAGAACAATGGACCATTTACAGTCAAGCACTTTCTCAAGTACTGTTCCTAAAATAAAGTGTATGTAGCATTTATCACAAGTTAAAATGTCAAGTACCATAAATGTCAACAATGCACCTCTTGAGATATAATATTGTGTACAAGGTATAAACATTCTTTTCTATGTAAACGTCAACCTCCAACTCAACCAAATACTGCCGACAATATCATGTATAATCTCTTCTGATCTCAAATGTGACAAGAGGCAACATTTTTCTTCTTAAGATCATGTTTTAATGTGGTGTTACTCACATAGATGCACATACAAACCCTCAAATATGCTTAAACTGCACTTAGATGCATAGGTTACTTGCCTGTTTTCAGGCCATAGACACTAAGAAAATGAAAGGCAGAAGGTATTGACAAACAATTCCTGTCAGGAGCAAACCTTTTATGATAAGACACTCGTGCTTTCCAAGAACTTCAGTGAATAACCTGGAAACAATCAGCTCAGGGCAAATTAAAAATCGGATCTCTTCTTGAACACAACCTTGTCCTAGCACACCCCCGCCAACAGAGGAGTTAGCAAAGTCCAGCTGAAAAGCAATCAATGTTACACTGTTAACCAACCAGAAACGAGACCACCACAATAGCAGCTTGCACCCATCACATTTCATATCTATTTGAACAGCTCTACTCTGAACAATGTTAATCAACAATTCAACATATGCATATTGTACCAGTTTCAAATGTTGATACTTATGAGGTCTTCACATCTCCCCAGTGTGAGAACACCTTTGGTTCACTCCTCAACAATCTAAATTTCCACACAATTGAAAGCAATCTCATCAATTTCTATGGGACAAACAATTTAACACTTGTATGATTTCAGCCCTAAAGATTTATACAAATGTGAGGAAACCACAACATGTTGACATTTCTCTGAAGTGGAAATATTGTGATGATTGTACCTTTAAAGACTGTCTACTTAATTTAAATGCCTTTTGTAGGACTACACTGGCATACAAGCTTAGACCAACTTTTCTTATTTGTTATCATCAAATACACTGGTGCATTATATGCTAACATCTTTAACATACTAACCTGCAACATATATATGTGCAGTAAATAATACAACCTGCAATACATATATTCACCTGCAATGTATATATATATATGCAGTACATAATACAACCTTGCACTATATATATATCCAATAGAGTACATACTAACCTGTAACATTCCTGTGCCTTCAGTTTCTATCTTGCCCACCGATGATACATGGAGCTTTCCAAACTTAGCTTGGCTCTGCTCCCAATTGGGGTAGCTATCAGCAGAATGTATGGATCGTCTTGTAAAACTGACTGTTCCACAAGGGGCTGTAGAAAGAAGTAAAGACAGTGCCTAACATATAAATAAAGGGTAGTAAACAAAGCAGTTTTCATAGTTAAATTTCCTCTTTCACCACTTCTGTACATTGATGGATTACTTGAAATAAGTTTTTCATAAGACACACAGAAGCTGGTACACTTGCTTTGACATAGTATACAAAGCTTTCCTACAGCAATATCAAGTAAAAAATGATTTCCTTTACAAGTCAGTAGTATCAAGATAGGATGTACAAGAGCTTTATCACCCATTAAAGTATTATCAACCACCAATACAACAGTAACCACTAACATAACAAGAGCCCAAGGGCACTGTGGTTCCTTGCTTGGGGTATATGACAATACACATAATATTATCGAGCAAGATTGGGCTGAAATAGTCCAAGTAATTGTGGTCCTACATGTTCCCATAAAGTAACCAACACTATAGCCAACACTTTTGTGATCACAAAATGTGACCGGATTTTTTATCAAAAGGCACTTTTGAGATCTAAATATGGCGTCGCAAATGTAAGAAATATAAGAGACCTACAAGCGTGTCAACAGATATGATAACAATGGTGACCTCAGATGACATGACCTTTAAGTTTCAAAATGTTCCACCACCCCATTCACAACTTGTCCCAAAATATCAACCATGTCACACCTTGGCATTGAGATTTAATTGCATTAAATGTCAAAAAATTAACTTTGAACTTGTATGTAACTTCACACACAAAGGTCACCCGGAGGTCAACCAATTGACATTTTTGATCGGTGAGACCTAAATAGAGCATGACTGTAAAAAATTCAAACATTTTTCCTTTGCCCATTTTCTCCCCCATAATACTACTTTTTTAACATTAGCTGACCTTTGGTGACCTTGGATCACATGACCGTTAAGTTTGAAAATATTCCCCTATACCATTTGCAACTTGTCCAAAAAAATCAACCTTGTCACACCTTGGCACTGGGAGTTATTGCATTAAATGTGTGAAAATTAACTTTGACCTCAAATAACTTCGCACACAAAGGTCAAATGGGGGTCAACCCATTGACATTTATGATCAGAAGGTACATTTAAAAACTGAAAATAGCATCGAAACTGTAAAATCCACAAAACACGAAAAGGTCACCAGAGGTCAAATTGAGGTCAAGGGTCAACCAGATGCGGGTCGACAATTGGATTACATTGAAGCAACTCCCAACCCTAACGGACAATTTGTTCTCAAGTTGTCGCAAAAATACTAGTTTTTTATCATTAATTGACCTTTGGTGACCTTGTATCACATGACCGTTAAGTTTGAAACTATTCCCCTATACCATTTGCAACTACTCCAAAAATATCAACCTTGTCACACCTTGGAACTGGGAGTTATTGCATTATATGTCTGAAAATTAACTTTGACCTCATATAACTTCGCACACGAAGGTCACACGGGGGTCAACCCATTGACATTTATGATCAGAAGGTACCTTTGACATCTGAAAATAGCATCAAAACTGTAAAAATCCATAAAACACTAAAAAGGTCACCAGAGGTCACCAGAGGTCAATTTGAGGTCAAGGGTCACCCAGATGCGGGTCGACAATTGGATTACATTGAAGCAACTCCCAACCCTAACGGACAATTTGTTCTCAAGTTATCGCAAAAAATACTAGTTTTTTATCATTAATTGACCTTTGGTGACCTCGGATCACATGACCGTTAAGTTTGAAAATATTCCCCTATACCATTTGCAACTTGTCTCAAAATATCAACTGTGTAACACCTTGGCACTGGGAGTTATTACACTAAATGTCTGAAAATTAACTTTGACCTCATATAACTTAATATACAAAGGTCACCTTGGGTCAACTTATTGACATTTTTGATTGATGAGACCTAAATTAGAGCATCAAACTATAAAAATTCAAACATTTTTTTCCTTGCCCATTTTCTATCCCCAAAATACTAGTTTTTTGACATTAATTGACCTTTGGTGACCTCGGATCACATGACCGTTAACTTTGAAAATATTCCCCTATACCATTTGCAACTTGTCCAAAAATATCAACCATGTCACACCTTGGAACTGGGAGTTGTTGCATTAAATGTCTGAAAATTAACTTTGACCTCGTATAACTTCGCACACGAAGGTCACACGGGTGTCAACCAATTGACATTTTTGATCGGAAGGTACCTTTGATATCCAAATCTAGCATCAAAACCAAACATTTTCTTTTTTGCTCGTTTCCTCCCAAAATAAGCACATTTTTTCTAATGTGACCTTTGACCTTTTGACCTTGGTTTCAGA